>NC_085047.1:68862820-69162820 GCF_963662255.1 Cinclus cinclus
ATCAAGAGCTGACATAATGAGTGTCTAAGTTGCCTCACTAAGGAAAAAAAGAAGTGAATTGAAGTGAATGACAGGTGAGTGAAAAAAGTCAGAAATAGCAGTTTAAGTGAGTGACAAGGGAAGATTAAAAGATATAACTGAAAGCAACTGCCAACAACCCATAGAATCTAGGACACAAGATGGAGCAGAATAAAGAAATTTTGGAGTAGAAATCAACTCAGACAAGGTGAGAGTGAAAGAGGATCTGTTATAGTGTTTCAGTATTTTTCCAATAGGAAAAAAAATTAACATTTTAACGAGAGGAGAGGAGAGGAGAGGAGAGGAGAGGAGAGGAGAGGAGAGGAGAGGAGAGGAGAGGAGAGGAGAGGAGAGGAGAGGAGAGGAGAGGAGAGGAGAGGAGAGGAGAGGAGAGGAGAGGAGAGGAGAGGAGAGGAGAGGAGAGGAGAGGAGAGGAGAGGAGAGGAGATCGGGTTCTCTCTGACAAATGAACAAGAAAAGTGAGAAGGAAGGAACGTAAAGGCTTTAAAATATGAAGGAGAGTTCAAAGGGTTAAAGGATTATTCACAATAAAATGCAATTATACTCGGTATCATTTGAGGAGGCAGGGTTAGATGTAGTGCAGAGGTCTTGGGAGCCTCTGAAGCCTCTGGGGGACCCAGAGTTGATTTCTGACTATCTTCACTGGTTTAGTGAGTAGAAATCATAAAGTCTCCTTCTTCATTTGTTTTCATTGAGCAGTCTGAGCATTTCATAAATCCAAATGCAAGATTATATATGTACTTTATATATATACTTCTAGTAATACATTTGGGAAGGCAACATGTTCCACTGACACAAGTGTAAGAATTGCTAAAAAAGGATGCAAATCCAGAAGAGGTGACAGATTTGAAGAAGAACCCTATCCTTCAGCACCACTCTTTCCTTACTTTCTGCCTAGGCCTGACAGCACACTCTAGTTAGAAACTGAAAAAAACACTTTTTGGAAGTTGTTGACAGAAGGTGGAGATGATGGGATACTTACTGACACACTCAGGTAATTTTCTCCACACACATCTGGGCACAGCCTGTGGATAGCCCACACTGTGGCAGGCTAATCCTGAAGGACTGCTGCTTATGCACAGGATCTGTGTCTGTGCAGTATTTAAGGAACTGGATCACATGGAAGGGATTCCATGCTGAAGTGAGGGAAAAGTGTGAGGAGAAATGAGCAGCCAAGAGGAGAGTTTATGGACTGACCACAAAACTCATCTTCCTTCCTCCTGCTCTGTTTGGAGAGGTGGAAGAGATAGAGATATTGGAATGAATAAATAAAGTTTAGTCTGGGAAAACAGGGGAGCAGTGGGAAGGTGCTGTTTTATTTTTGTCTCTGTTTCTCACCATCCAACTCTATATTAATTGGCAATGAATGAAATTAATCTTCCTCAAGTCTTTTCTGCTCATGATGGTATTCAATAAGTGATTGTCCTATCTTTATCTCAACACATGGGCTTTTCTATCTCGTTTTTTTCTCCATTCTGCTGGGGAGGAGGAGTGGGAGAGCAGTTGGATGTGTGCCTGGCAGCTGGCCAAGATCAACCCACTACAACTATATTGCCTGCAAATATTGTGAGCTAAGAGAACACACAGGGTCAGACCCTTACCTGACGAGGCTTGGCAGAGGTTGCTGGATTTCAGGAGTGATTCTGCTGACAGATATCCCAACCTGTGAATTTTAAGTCTCACACACTGTGCAAACAGCGATACTCAGTTTTTTGCAATAAGCTACATGTAAAAGTACTCAGGAGATGGAAGTTTGGGGTGTTTTAGTAGTTTTTTTTATCTTGAAGAAGTAGAGATGTAGTGGAAGGCTAGACCTACTTTTGTTTGCAACCAGTCTCAGCTCTTCCCTGTGACCTCTCCCCTGTGGTTATTAAATTCCCTGAACCGTTCTTCTGACTAAAACCTAGTACCATTTTAGAATTTGCTCTTTTCTGTTTGAGCTCAGAATCAACATGGTAGGGTACTACTTTTCAAAATGAAGTGAAAACACAGAAGTGAGGAGCAGTAATTTTTTATTGTTCAGGAAGAATATCTCTGCCTCCCACCTTCCTTCTTTCAGCTTCTCCATGTGTTCTTTTCCCCTGGAGATTTATGACACCATAAATCAAAACCTTTTGTTATTGCTAGATTTCTTAATTACTGTGTTTCTGTGCATGTTGGACAAATTAATGGGTATTTTTTTTTCCGTAGGGATCTCTGTAAACTTGAAAGGGCACATATAATATAAAAGGGAGTGGAAAACAGGCCAGTCAAATGCAGAGTGCATGCTAGCTATCACTCAGCCATTTTAGAAGACTGCTGCAGGAAAGAGCAGCATTATTAACTAAAACTTGCCCCCTCCTTCTCTGCAGTCACTGACCTCATGTGTTACTTTTAAGAGCTGTGCAGGCTCAGGGATGAATTTGCAAGAGCAGCAATTGCATCTTGAATGGGGAAAGTTGCATTTCTCAGTTCACCTCTGGAAGTTGTACAACCAAATAAACCTCCTCTGCACACACATGAGAAGGTAGTGTGAAATCCAGGTTCACCTAAAACTGAACTTCTGTCACCAATTAGCTTCTGAAATTTCTGACTGTTGCCTTTCTGGTCTTCTTTGGTGTGCTCAGCCAAGCTGTGAGAACATTAGCTTTCATAAACCAGGACCTGATAGTTTTTTTGATACTGAGGGGATAAAAAAGGATAACAGCAGGATTATAATCAGAGGTGGAACCTCATACGGCAGTGATAAGAGATATCCAGATCTTAACCATGTCCTCAACTCAATGAGAATCACAGAAATGCCTTCAGGATGGTCCAAGTAATAGAAATGGATCTGGTCTATTGAACAGAGCACAATATATGTGCTTGTAGCTTTTGAGGGCTTTATATTTACCCAACAGCATTTTAATGTTTCCATTTGTTAAGGCTGTATGGATGTTGCCCCCAAACTATTTGTTTTACAGTCAAGAAGAGCTGAAGAATGTAACTGGATCCTACTAAAAAGTGAGTTGAGATAGGTTTGGCTTAGCCACTCTGTATGTTAAGAGACTAAACCAGAGGAAATGTTTTCAACTCATTGGAATGAGAGTTCCTTAATTTGCAGTTGCAGCTTAATGATGATAGGGGTTGTAAATATTACAGTGTTACTTATTTCTGGAGTAACCCAGTGGGATCACTGATGGAATAATAAACTTTTAAATTATGGAAATACCTTTTGAAAAGTATAATTAATGCAAATTGATGTAAATTAGAGTGAAAATTTAGCCCAATATGTAAGAATTCCTTTACAACCTATTGGTTAATTGATTGGATTATCCTCTCAGTTACACTGCATAACTCACATTTCCCTTCAATAACTAAAAGCAGGCATTTTTCTCTGGCATGGATGGACCTCCTGTGTGAACAACAGACTCAGATCTCGAGTCTCTGGTTTTACTAATCAATCTAAGCCCCAACTCTAATTTACTGTACTGAAGCAAAACCAAAGCCACCAGAGATAACTCTAGATAATGCTCAGAATTTTTTTTTGTTGTTTTTGCTGAAGAAATGAAAGAACTCCATGAATTTCTTTTATGAAGAATAGGAGATTGTTTCAATAAATGCAAGACTTGAGTAACTGAACTCAAACAGGGCCTCTTTATAGTAGGCTTTTCTTATAAATATACAATCTACATGCAGTGAACTCAAAAATTATTAGCTCAGGGAGAGCCTTAAAATCACATTTCAGGATCATAAGACAGGAGCACACAGTTCAGAAATTACCACAATGGACCACAGATAGAAATTAAAACTTCTAAGCAAACACAATTTAAAAAAATCCCTGTGTGTGATTATCTGACTGCTATTAAATATATTCTTGAGTCTATTTGTATATTCTGGCCTTGCAAACTGACCCCATTACTATGTTTTGGTCGGAATGAAATTTGGCTGTTGGTCTTTGGTGGTGGCTGACCTTGGCTGGACTCCAGGTGCCCAAAAGCCACTCTATCATTCCCTCAGCAGAACAGGGTGGGGAGATTGTAAGATGAAAAAAAACCTCCGGGGTTGATACAAAGGCAGTTTACTAACACAAAAGTGAAGGTCGTGCTCTCAGAAACAGAGGAAAAACCCCAAAGGTTTTATTCCCTACTTACCATCAGCTTCAGCACACTTTGCATTTATTTCAAAAGACAAATGTAATTGGTATCAAATGTCAGCCTTTCCTTTTCCATTCTCTTAGCTTTTATATGTGAGCTGACATCACGTGGTATGGAATACCCCTTTGGTTGGTTTGGATCACCAGTCCTGGCTATGTCCCCTCTCAAGATGTTTCCCACCCCCATGCTGCTGGTGGAAGGGTTGGAGAGAGGGCACTGAGGCAGTGCCAGCGCTGCTCAGCAGTGGCCAAAGCACTGGGCTGTTATCAGCACTTTTCCAGCTAACAATGCAAAGCCCAGCACTGGGAGGGCTGCTCTGGGGAAATGAGCTCCTGCTCAGACAGACCCAAAGCAACCTTATTAATATTCCAGCCCTAAAAAACGTAGAGAGGAGATTCATGCAGAAGTACCTCTTCCCAGCAGAATATATCTAGGTTTCTCAAACTTAGCAACCAAGGTCATGTTTATAGCCTTAACACCAGGACCATGTTAATACCATTGTTTTTGGAGTCCTGTGACTGTATCTTGATTGAAGCAAATGAAAGATTTCTGCAATTATAGCTCCAAAATGGCTATTCTTACATACACCAGACATACATTCTCCATTTAGTAGGACCTGAAATCATAGCACTACTTCTTCATGACAAGATATCTGTCAAAATTACATCGCTCACTGCAAAGAAGTTTTTATCTGGCTTCAAGAAAAGCATAAGGTACATTGCCTAGAAAAGAATTATGCAGAATTAAAGGGGGAGAATGACAGGGATTCAGTCCTCTGGGAGGATCTTCCTGCCTCTCAGATGATACTCAATATTTTTCCATTCCAAGTAAATATTAAGATTAGAATATAACTGACTGTGCCAGGTGCTATCTGAATAAGTGTGAAAATGTAGTTCATACTCACACACGTTTGGAGACAAGCTGCTAAAATCCTGGAGTGGGAAGATGTCAAAGCTTTGGTTTTGTGACACTGAGAACTACGTGATTTACCAGCTGGGGCAACTATTAAGAACAGCTAAATTAACAAACAGATGTACACCCAGCTCACTTCAGTTCATTCATGGGTGCGAAAGCATCTAGGAAACAGGTCCCTAGGCAGGTCCAACAGCCTCCTGCTGCCCTCCCTGCCTGCTCTCAAGTTGCCCAATGGGGAGGATTAGTAGCCAGTGAAGACCAAAAGGATCCCTGTTAATGCAGAGCCAACTCACAATGTGACACAACAGAACTAGGCACAGGTCCCTGAGGTGGATTGACTTTTTGAAGGATCCCACCCCAAACCATTTAGAAGCAACATTTCGGGTTTACATGGCCCTCAGCAGCTTAAGGGTAGCTAAGAAATAAATTCATGTGTGTATCTCTGTCTTTAAAATAATTTTCTTCAACTCCTACAATTCAGGACTTTGTCAGTGTAAAAAAATCCCCAAGTTTAGGAGCTTTGTATCAAGACAAGTGTACTCTTCCCCTGAGCTTTCCTCCAACATTATCCTGTGCAAGTGTGTACAAAAAAATAAATTTTGCTAGGATGCCAGAAAACATACAGTCAAGAATCCAATACAGATCCAAAGATTTCACTTCCTCTTGTTCCTGTTTGTATTCACTTGAAGGATTAAGATCATATTTATCATGCAGAGCACACAGGGGTTAAATCCTGCTTTATTTATTGAGAGAGTCATGTGAAATAGACATACTTGAAGATACAGAGGATTCTGGCACATATTTCATGTACTAGTCATATATAATGGTATTCTTTCCCTTCTTTTAACTTTAAACTCATTTTAATTTTTAACTCATTTATCTTAACTCATAAGACATCTCTGGGCAGTATTGCCAACATTTAAGGTGGTTTTGGGACAGAACTTTGTCTTCTCTATAAATTCCCAATTAATGCAGGTTTTTGTTAAAAATCCGCAGAACTTCACAGAACTTAAAGGACTCCTCTCATTCTGTAGGCTCTAGTCAGGTCATGCTGGGATTGAATCCTTTGATAAACATTTCCTTTTCAGTCAGGGCTTCATATCCCTGGGTGCAGAAATCTCAAAACTGGACACCCAACTGTGAATTATACATCCTGCCAGCTCCTTTTAATTTCTGTGTAGTGAAACATTTTTAAGAGGGCAATTTGTAGGATCTGTGTTATATATTCCCAGAGGACATTCTGTGTCATCCTGATAAAGACATCAGAGGACATTTGGTAGAAGCCTTGCTTTTCTCCACAAACTACACAGATAGTTGATTTATAAGCTATTATTTGCTCTTCCTTCAAATATTCAGATATCCTTTAGAAAAAAATCTGTGTCAGAAGGTATGGATGCTTGCAAATCTTGCTTAATTTAACCCATAGTGTAAGGTACAGTGTAAAATAAGTATTCAGGGGCAAAATGGTAGCTATTTCATGCAGGAATCCTCATCCATGAATCTCACAAAACCAAGCCTGTAGCCAAACCTTTCATCTTAAGCAAGGCATCCATCTTTTAACTTAACTGGTAACATTTTTACCAGTAAGGAAACAAGAGCAATCAGATGCGGGTCATTGTCCTACCCATTTTTCCCCCCAGATATGAGCACAGAGTAACTTCAGAGAGGGTGCAAGTGCTGTAATGTATATCTCTACTGTTGTGCTGAAACTTGCACAATGTCCTGGGAGTCCTTTATTTAAACTTTTTTGACAGATTGAAGAAATTAATTTCCATATATCTGGTAGAACTCTGCACTTATTCCAGGCCAGATATAGTCTGTGATTCATAAAAATACTTTTGCAGAACATATTTTTTGCTTTGGGACAGAATCAGATTGCTATAGGAATGACAATAGAAATGCACAAACAACAGGAATTTCAATAGGCAATTGTATGCATAAACCATTATAACATACCTCTGTCTTTAAGTAATAATTGAAATTGTGTTGCACATTCAAATGTTGTTAATATGTTCTTGTTAGCCATGTAGCTGCAGTGCATTTTCTTTCATTGGTGGGTGATGATGAGAATGTGCTTCATTAGCTGGAAAAAATTGTTGGCAGCTGTAAGATCTATGGAAGAATACAAATATGCATTGATCAAATTTAGATTCACAGGCTTGAATAGTATGCCAAAAAAAACCCCCTCATGCTAAGGAATTAAAATGAGACTAAAAGAAATTCTAAAGTAAGAGTGAGATTACCAAATGAGTTTTTCCTGCTCTAGTTTTCCTTGCAGTGTGTGCACAAAAAATAATTGGAAAGTTACAAAAGATTTTTTTTTTCCAAAATAAGACTCGATTCCTTTTAGTAAGATGCAGCAGTATGGAACTTATTAATGGGTGAAGAACTAAATAAAGAGAAGAGGTGTGAGTAATGTAATTTGCTTTTTTGACAAGATATGAACTATGTGGAGACATTTCCCAACGTTCACTATTTTGAATTCTGCTTGTTTCTGTGAGCTCATCCATTTATGAAACCAAAATGAGCAGGTCAGAGAAACCAGGAAGTTTCCACTGCAGTTCCAGATGCCTGACAAAGATATAGACACTGTGGCATGGATTTCTTGAAGGTGATTTTCAAATTAGGGTTGGGCATCCTACAAATTTTAAGGCGGGATTTTTCTGCACATAAGCCCATGGATGTTTTATGGAAGTTTGCTGTACTTCTGTACTGCAGAGAGAAAACTGCTTTATTATGAACCGTCATAGTATTAGCTGACCCATCTTTACAACCTCATTTATTGCCAATGCCACAGAAGTTTATTGTGTTCTTTGGGGCCAATGAAATGTACAGAAGCTCTAAAGGTGCAATGTATGATACTACAGATGGAAGAAACAGCTGTTTAAAATTTACTGCAAGATTTTCTCCTTTGACAGGCAGGCTGGCAAGAGGGCGTATTCAGAAAAAGAAAGCAGACATTTTTTTGAGAAATATCAAGCTAACATTAATAAAAACACTTGTGAATCTTCAAAGCATCAGAACAAGAAAAGACGCAGATGAAGTTATTGAGAAACAAAGCTTCATCATCTTATATAATTCTGGGTGTGTATGCATAAAGAAAATATGCAAAGAAAACTGGAAAAGACTAAATCATAAGAGATGATCTTGGAAATGGTAGGAGATAGAAGTTCTAGTGGCTGCCCTCTAGTCCTTTGGCAGGTGGAGACAAAATTTCACCCTATCCTATTCATCATGGTTATTTTGTGTCTTCGTGGTACCTGTACTTGCCTTCAGGTGTTCCCTACTGAGGTCTGTTATTTCTGAGCAGACATCAACCCTAGGTGCTGTCAGAGTGGGTAAATGCATAAAAAAGATAAACAGATGGGTGGTTATTTGAAAACATATGCTCTATTTTTCTGATAATGGCAGTTCTGCCGCTCTGGCATGCTGCAGAGGGCACAGTGGTGCATGTCCTCATGTAGAACTGTCTCACTCCAAGCTGAGCACTCAACAGGCCAGTTTCTCTCAGAAACTCAAGTTCAGGAGGGATTTAAGATGTCCTGGAATAGTGAAATTATTACTTAATAGGGGCAGAACAGTCTCCTGGTCTTTTCCTACTCTAGTTTTGCACTGTGTATTTGACTCCCACTCCCTGTGCTATGACAGAGCCACAGTTCAGGACATGTTGGAGGCCAATAATCTTCTCCTTCAGAGTGCCAGCTAACAAAGGGACAAACTCCTCTACTTCCAACTGTACCATGATAATCCCTGAACAACCAGCTTCTTCCACATGGCAAAATCGTGCTCAGCACGGGTGACACCTCATCTGCCACCTGCTTCTGAAATGGGGAATATGCAAGAGCACGTGACCTACATTCTTAATGACCTGGGAGATGGCAGGATGTAATTACAAAAACTTTTGCCAAAGATGGAGCAGGCAGAATATTGGGAGGTCGCTTGGAATAGACAGCAACCATTTCTGTTTCTGCCCAGCTTGCATGAGAAGGGAGGTACTGCTCCTCTTTCAACATTCTCAAATGCAGCACGCTAGGCTGTGCAGCAGAGGAGTGAGAGAGGGATATGGATGAAAGATGAAAGCACAATAAAAAACTAGAGGGACAGTGATAATTGCTTTACCTGCCTAGTTACCTCAAACAGTTGGGTTTCTTCCTTTTTTTTCTTTATTTCTTCTTCTTTTTTTTTCTTCCTGTTGATTTTCTTTATTTTCTCTTTTTCTTGAAGAGATAATTCAGACCTGGCTATGATCCAGATGTGTATTACTTGGCCTTTAGTCACTTCTATATCCCATAGGATACCATGTGGCTCTACAATGTATTTTCTATTTTTTTTGTGCTTTTCCCAGCTCTATGCCATATTTACTGTTTCATGTGGCATTTTTTCCAAGTTCAAAGTATATAAAATTTCAGATGGTTGTGGTATATCTCACATATATAGTGGCATTTTTCTAGCACAAAAATAAGTAAATTAAATATGCCATGAGGACTTGAGGAAGAATAGAAATGAGTAGAGACTGCTGAGATAGTCTTGAAGGAATCTATTTTATCAAAGGAACCAAACCTGATGAAATTTCAGCAAATTTCTGTAAGAACAGTCTGGATCCTTCAGGATCCCAAAGTCAGGGGACTTTAGAGATTTTCAGAATTACAGAACTGATTGTTCTGTGCATTCGACACAGTAACAGATCTCAGACAAGGTCTGCAAAATGTGACACGGGGGCTTCACCAATCAACTGCTCCAGGTTTCACTAACAGTTCTGAAAGTTGCTATGTTTGCAGTTTCAAGGTCAGCAGGGAGAAGCAGGTCTCAGCCCTCAGAAGAGGTAAAGTGCCCTAATTTGTCTTTCTTTCAGGTCTGCCTTTTGCCTGGATTATTATCTTCCAATTAGTTGTCCGAGTGTCTGGGCAAACTATTTTCTCTATGCATACATATCTATATACTTGTATCTCTGTCTAGATATATCTATAAATATTGGTTTTATTTGCTTTGTCACTTTGGATCCCGTGCTGTAAGCCCAGGTGCAGCAGTCATCCACATGCTTCTTCAAAGTCTGCAGACACCAATTTTATTTGTGGCCAATCTGTTCTTCCTGGCTGTGTTGACCTGTCTCCCTCTTAGATGCTCAATTTGGTACTAATTCTGTGGAATCCAGAACTGTCTAGAAGTTAATGTGGCTTTGAGCTGGTCCCCAGTTCCTGGTAACAAAATGGATGTACACTGCAGTTTCACACAGTCTGTAAAATCCAGGTGCTACTGTGAATAATGACCATTTGTACAAGTGTGTAGCATAAGCAACATTTTTACCTCGGCATTTTCAATGCACTTTTATATTGATTTGGTCTTTTTCATATTGCTGTGAGAATTAGTAGTGGACTGTATGCTCAGTCATACAGAGAAAATACAGCTACATTTTTTGAGGGAAGTATTTTGAGTTTAATTTTAATAACAGTCTGTTATATCCCTACCCCTATCCCAAACTCTGAAACATAAATATCAAAGTTAAGCTTTATTATTGTCCTTCTTACTTAATATTAAACTTCTTCTCTCCACCATTTGTAGACCCCATCTCCCAATAATATATTCTTGGTTTTAGTAGGAAGATTACAGTCATGCTCCTTAAGAACCTTTGCTACTGTATAATTCAGATGTGAAGAAATTAAAACTTTCTGTAAAAAATGGTCCCTTTTTGGGAAGTAGTGGATAGAGGTCAAACTGATCATTAAAATGCTGTGTTAAAAAATAATTATGAAAATTCATCAGTAAATGTGCACTATTGATGCTGAGGTGTTTGGCAATTTTTATACAAATTTCCAATTCAGTATCTATTATTTCCATGGAAAATCTAAAACAAAAAACCCTCTAATCTAAAACAAAATAAAAAAAGTTAAAAAAATTACAGTGCATATGTTGTCATTAAATAGATCATTATTTTAGAGGGAATTCTTGCATTTCTTAAGTCTGTAATTGTGATCAAAATACACAGGCCTGGTTATCTGAGATAAACAGGAAATTTACTCATTGTGAGACCTTGTAAAAGAGCAAGGAGATATTTTTTTTTCCAAACAAAGACAGACGTTCATGGTCATTCCCACACAGATTTCATTTACCCTTAGACCCCTCTGAAGGTCCCTTCCTACCCAAACAATTCTGTGATTCTGTGATTCACCACCACAAAGCACAAGGACATGTGTCTAAGTGGCCTGTCCAGGGTCACTTGTGTATGACAGGGAAAAAGTACACCAGCAGCTGAATCCTCATCATTTCACATTGTTCTTTTCTGGCAATGATAAAGTATTTTTACTTCTTATCACAAGGCTTAGAGTGATTATTTTGCCTCAGAATTTTTTACTTAAACCGGCCTAAAACACAGCAAAGTTGTCATTATATCTTCATTTTGGTTCTCCTCACAGCATTGTTCAGTCTTCCTGCTGGGATAAGAGGAACTGAGCTAGCACACACATTGTGGTATCAGCTTATTGTCACCTGCCTATTGTTAGCATGCAGATCTTCTGCTGAGAGTGGTATGCAGTGGTTTTATCAGATTATAGACATGCAGATCTTGATGAGAGTAATAAGAGTTAGTCCTGAGTTTTAACCAGTCCGTTGCTGTCAGCCATGTCCTTGGTTACTGATGTATGCTTTTATTTTGACCTTTATTCTGTATTGAGTTATTTGGTACTTTCAGATATTTCCATCACTTCTTCCTTCAGGCCAATCAATATTCCTCTTAAAATTTCTGTGAATGAATGTTTTGGGTAATTCTCTCTAATTCTGATCTTTGTTGTCTTTTTTGCAGTCTACACTTTTCTTGTTTCCATTTCCTCTGAAACTCCTTGACCCTCACTAAATACCTAGACTTTAGAACAGCTCACCTGTTCTACATGGTTCCAAGCAGCCTCTTTATTCCAGTAACTGATAATTTTCCTCAATTCCATCTAACAGGCTCACCTGATGTCTTGGAAATTTTCACCTGGGTAAACTGCAAAAAGCATGTAATTCAGCATTTCAAGGCATTTACCATATTATTTTTTATAGGTATATAATAAAATATGAGTTCCATAAAAAATTGGCAGCAAAAGCTTCCAAAGTAATTATCTTTTCTGCAAGTTAACAAAACAATTGTCAAATAGGATGTATATTAACAACTAGATCATTAATTTCTCTTCAAATGTCTAGTAAAACAACATTTTTCCACAGTATCACTATTTGGCAGATGTTCTTGTGTGTTCAAAATAAGCTGTTGATTCAGTTCTCATGTAATATTGCTTACTAGGGCTCTCTTGTACTGGAGATCTTGTTCTGTATCATTCGATAGGAGCAAGAACAGTTTGTTTTATTATAGAGATTTTAATGCCACTTGGTGCGATTGTCTTATGTCTTATCCAGTAACTACTCCAGTATGGACCATAAGGTAAAAAATGACCCATGCATTGTGCAGTGTTTGGGGGTTTATATTTGCAATTCCAGTTCCTCAAAGAGTTCCAATTTAATATTTCAAAAAGGATCCTGCTCTGGATTCATGGATTTAGTCATGTACTCCAGCAAATTGTCTGTCAGTTGTGGATCTTGTCATGTCAACATAAGCATGCCAAAGATATTGTGATTACATTGAAAGCAGAGATGATGAAAGGAAAGCTAAGATACTTAAAAATTTTAAGACTTTTATCATCTCTAACATTGATATTGCACACATCCCAACAATACTTCTATACACAATCCACCCAACTGCACAAATAATTTTACTAAGTAACTGAAAATAAGGGAAGAAAGTTAGAAACTTTACTTGAAACCACATTGAGTTAAACCAGCTGTGTCTATGTCCTTTTCAGTTTAATTTATATGCAAAACATTGAAAAGGCGTAAAGTCACTGAACTACAAAGCAAATGAAGACTAATATATTGCCAAGGAAAGCTGGATGCAATATTTTTGATGGAAAGCTGTTGCTTCAGCAAAACAGACTGGCTGGAGATGCATGATTTCTACAAAAGTTTACATGAGGAAGTAATTGATAGAGAATGAAAAACAAACCAAGTAGTTAGATGGAGTGCAGTACTTCTATTTTTGACAGCAAAAAAATGGACGTCTGGATGACTGGGCAAAAATGGCAAATTTTGCATAGACAAGTATAAAGAAATGTACATGGAGAAAACCTGATCTTATAATTGTGTAAAATGCAGATGTGAGATATAACACACGCGACTTTTATTTTCAAGTCAGTCTGAGCAGTTTATGATTATAGTGGTAGCTTTAAAGCAGAGTCAGGAGGTCGGAGTGGCTGGCTTATATTTGCCATCTAATCACTGAGTTAAGGCAGTCAAGTTACTCTTTTACCTGCACTTACCCTGTTTGTAGATACATGTAAGAGTAATCCTCAAAGTGGGAGAATAGAGGTGTGCTATGTCCTCAGGTTTTTCCCTGTTTTCCCAAGATGTGCTCACTACTTCTAGGGAAAGAGGATTTTATTTAAAGTCCATGCAGAAGCTATTTGGAAAATGCTGCTCCTGCAATAAGCAGGAGCTGTGAGATCAGCTGGAGCTGTGAGATGCTGTGACCTGCTGCCTCAGGAAGGCTGTATGTCCCCTGAGTTGTGCATCCACACTCCCTGGGCAGTGAGAGGAGGTCACAGAGCTCCACTGTTCTCAATACCTACAGCTCCCAGTACCTCATGTCAGCTGGATCAGGAATACCCTCCTGTGGTGAACCTCTTGTGGGTCCTGGGTAATTGCTTGAGTTTCATGGATTTGGGTGTCTCTCTGCCTATCACAATGCCAGCATTCTGCTCCCATGAAAGTGAGCCATGCCCAGGCCCTGCTGAGCTTTAACCCATTTTATTACCCTGAAACAGCATTGAAATCATGCTAGTGGAGCAGTAATGAGTCTCCCACATGAAACCTTAAAACTCTACTGTAATAATTCTATATATAAAAGGTGCATTTGATCCAATACTCCAAAGTAGAACCAGTTAAATGGGAAGTCCTTTCATGATTATCAGAGCCCCAAGGATACAACTGACACCTTTCTGTTTTCTTTTCTTTCTCTTTCTGTCTTTGTCAGTAAGCTATAAACCTCTTGCTGTGCTGAAAAAAAAAAAAAATCAGCAAAGGCGGAAATGAAATGGGGACTTCCACTGCAAAGCAATTTAAAGAGTGCCCCTGGTTTTCACAGGTAACCCATTACAAATTAGCAAGGCTTTTTCTTGGGAAACTACACAAAGATATCAACACCAAACTTACAATATAAGTCTTAAATAATTGTTAAAATTTCTTAAAGCTAATGGCTCTTCCTGGCTAACAAGGTCTGCCAGCTTGCTGAGCTTGTGTCTAAAAGGGAAATAGACCTGAGTCAATAGGACACAAAAAACTTTCAGAACAAGAGCTTAAGAAAAGTTTTGCTTTGAACAAAGCAGTAGTAGGAGGTACAGTATGGGGGTCTTCCAGCTGAAGATATACTGAAACAACAATCCAATACTTCAGCTGTTTTGTACTTCCTGAACTCCTTACATGATCACGCTGAGCTGATTGAAGGCCACACTGATCGTTACTCCTAACGTTCCCCAGGTCTTTCTTATGGGGAGGTATGAATTTTGTTCTAAGAGAGCATGCAACATGCCATAAACTTTTCTCTCTCTTTTTTTTTTCCTTTCTTTCTTTCTTTCTTTCTTTCTTTCTTTCTTTCTTTCTTTCTTTCTTTCTTTCTTTCTTTCTTTCTTTCTTTCTTTCTTTCTTTCTTTCTTTCTGTCTTTCTTTTTTTCTTTCTTTCTTTCTTTCTTTCTTTCTTTCTTTCTTTCTTTCTTTCTTTCTTTCTTTCCTTTCTTTCCTTTCTTTCTTTCCTTTCTTTCCTTTCTTTCCTTTCTTTCTTATCAACTTTTCCCCATGTTTCATTTTTTTTTCTCTCCTGTGCTGAAAATTCCTGTCCAAAGCTGTGTGGGACTCACCAAGTATGTGCAATAATGGAGATGCTGACAGCCAAAAAGTCTCAAGCTTGGAAGAAGATTGGCAAAAAGTATCATAGTGAAATCAAACCTTAAATCTTAAGGAATTTCTTTAGGAAGATGGGTCTCAGCATGAATCTTGAAACAGTAGCTACGTCTGAATTGCACTGTTTACAGCTCCAAACCAATGTTTCTCAAATATGTTTTTTTTTCCTCAATAATTGAAACAAAACTCCTCAGGAGAATCATGATATACCAGACAGTATCTCATCTGGGAGCAGAAGATTCAGAATTGCTGATCAGTGGCAGCAAAGGAGTCTAAAAGGCTTGATCACTTTTGAAATGTTTGGCAACCACAGAGAAATTACATGTATTGTGGTCTTGAAGCATTTTAATTTTGGTTTTGGTGGTTATAATCCTTCATATGACTGCAATTTAGTGATGCTCAGTGCTAGTGATCTGCTGAATTCTACCAGTTCCAAGACAAAAAACTAATGGCCTTACTTCTGATCTGGAAGAGTCCTGTAGCTCACCTCTAAGCTACAGCCTAATCATGTTATCAAGACACATGCACAATATTATTGAGGTGTGAATGTTTTGCCTATGAAATAAATCAGACTGAACTGTAGTAAGCCTGAGTTTTCAGACGAATTCTCAACAGGAACAACTAGGAGTGCTCTCAGATCACAGGGTATCAAAGTGGATACCATCCTTTAGGTATCTCTGAAAGCAACAAATTAGTAAAACCAAAGCAATAGATAAATCTGGAGCTAATGCATTTTCACCTGAGGTTTCTTCAAATATACAAACCTTGGGTTTTAGAGCAACATTAAAGTAATTCATTGAACAACCCTTGGGTAAGAATTACAGGATAGTTCTCATGGTCTTTGTGCTGTTTCTGGAGCAATAAATTTTAAAATAACTTGTGCACAAAACTCAAAGTATTGGTTTTAATCAGGCTGATTAAAAATGAGAGCAAATAGTAACATTAAAGAATAGGAACAAAAACTGTATATTCTTGCAAGGTCTTTGTGTACTCCCTGTCAGCTCAGAAAGACTCTTATTGTGATTACGCAATCTGAAGAATACATAGGAAATAAACCTTAATTTCCTTTTCCTTTGATATGTGATTTAACTAGTGAGTTCTCTGTAAAACTTTGGAGTACAGTCTGAGGACAAAATGTAGCAACAGCAGTATTTTAGAAGAAACTTGTGTAACATAGCTGTGGATTTATGGCAGTTGTTGTTGGTGTGCACTTACTGACAGGAAATGATCACTAGATATTGGCAGGGGAACAACTAATTTCTAGACTCTGAGTGATGCTGGACATTAGTCAATTGCTGGGAAATTCTCACTTTGAAAACAGCGATGTCTCCAAGACTAGACAGCAGAGAAATAGAGACTTGAAAAGTCCAATTTTGAGCTTAAGGAGCCTAAATTCTGCCTAGGTTCTGGCTTCAAATTAAGTTTATTTTCAATTTAAAATTGTTTATTTTTAAATTAAGTTCATGTCAAATGATAGCTATTCACACTCTCGGGAAGTCCATATTGTGAGAGTCTGTTCTCCTGGTCAGTTCTAGTGAGCCAGAAATCTTTAAGATGTGAGAATGATGGCTTAAAACTTCCTGGTCTGAATTTCAGGTAAATATTCATGCTCTGCATACCTGCCTCAGAAGACTGAGACAAGTACCTACCTTTATTTTATCTTGTCTATGCCTTGGATTATCATTCCTGTTCTTATCCACAGGTGTATTTCTTTGACTTTCTACTGATCTACTTTTCAGAACACACAAAAAACCCAATCTGCAGCAAAAGTTAATTTTAAATTACTGTCCCCTTTTTTGTCTTTCCATATGCTCTGCAAGTCTAAGAGAGAATTTTTGGGGTCAAAATGAAGAGGTTTTACAACTTGCTTTCTGTGTCAAGATTAATACAAGCAAAGGAAGGACCTTTTTATTTTTAGAGCTCTTTGTTAAAATATTGGCAACACATCACAAGACAGCATGCATCTTTCACTGTTCTTCGCAGTTTATTTGTAAAAACAATGCTTATTATTGTAGCAGAGTTGTAAACTTAATTTCTTTTTCTATATTTAACTATAAAGTTTGCCTATAGGGATGAACAGATGAACAACTTGTTCATCAAATGTTGTTTCTAGGACTTTTTTTACTGAGGAGAAAAGGTTCTCCAAACCCTGGTCAACTCTTAGTATGGTATCTATATATAATTGCCCTTAATATTAATCTTGAATGAAAAACTCTCAGGCAATGTGTTGTGCCACCAAAGGATCTGTTTATGAATTGAAATTTTATTGGGAGAATTCAGTCCTGAAGGATGAATTATTGTGGCTCAGAGGAGACCATTGTGAAAGGCAGATAAAAGGCAATCAGAATATATGAATTCAGCAGAGAAAAGAAAATCTGATTGCTTTGCTTGCTTGAACCATAATAATTTATTTAGAACTATTATTAGTAGAATAGCATTCCAGTTTATTTCAAGCTTATTGGAACTGTTTCAAAGGTTTAGAATTTCTTTTCTTCATAAGTTTTATGTAGGTTCCAGTTCACACTCAGGATGGTACGCTCGCTTTGTATTTATTCCAGATGCTGCCTCACTTTCTTGTTTTACTGGGGTAGCTTTCATAGCTTCTTTATTCATGTAAGCATCATCTTTCATCCATAAAATAAACTATCCCAGTATATTTCCTGACAGCTATAAAAGACAAAAATCTCCCACTGATCCATTTTCAGTCCCTGAGAATTTTTCTACCTTAATGAACAAGGTTGTGATTACACCAGGGCTGAAAGGTCAACCTGGTGTTTCCATACTGGTACAATTATATTTCTTACAAGAAAGAGCCATCTTTAATGAACTAAGAGGAGACAAAATAAGCTTAGTTTGTAAGCAATAAAGAGGTTAAATAGTCTGTCTAACTTGTATTTTTGTATGGTCTTTATGTTATTATTTGATCGACTAATTATACTGTTACAGAGTATGTTAGAAAAGAAAATTCTATTTTTCCAGTTGGAGTGCTGTAAATAGGTCAAAGAAATGGTTTTCAGCTGTATGATTAATAGAAAAACAGAAAAAGTGTGCACACAGCCAAAACTCTCACTGTTTTGGGCAAATATTTTCAAGTGGTCACAAGTGCATTTTTTGTGCTTTTGTTTTTTTGGGGGTTGGGGTTTCTTCCTTTCTTGTTTAAGCAACTGTTGGCTTTCCACGAGCACCAACACTCTTTCTTAAATCTGTTTTCTGTTCCAAAAAAACATTTATCTCATACTGTGGCTACCCTCTAAATAACTATTGATCTTAGAGCCTCTCCTGATGGCTGCAATAAGTTTCTGTAGAGCAATCTGATCTTCTCTCTTGGTGAGAATTAGGTGCACCACTTATATTGCTTTAAATGCTGTGGGGAAATCCACATCTTCAATTTCCTTTATTCACTCCATCAGCTTTCTGGGGCAAGCTATGCATTGCAATTTGCTTGCAATGCTAGTATCAAAGTGATAGCTGCCATATGAACAAAGAAGTTTGCTGCCCCTCTGGCGAAAATGATTTCTATCTTAGGGAAAAACAAAAATTTCAATTAAAAAAATAAGCCTGAAATATGCAATGCCATCCATCCTATGTTTACGTGGTGTTGTTCTCAAGAGCATAGATCAGTATGTAGAGTATCCTAGCTTAGAGATTGACCCAGCTGAGAGATCAATGGTGATTGGTTCTTCCTGATGGAGAAGGAACAGAAGGAAGCTGGAATCATGCATGAGAATGGAAAGAAAGGTAAGTGATTTGAACTGTATCGTATCAGAGCAAGAGTTTGGAGGTAAGAAAAATATCAGACTAAAAGGCAAGGATGTTGACTCTGTGTCTGTGTGGATGTATAGGTAGCTGGACAGTGGATGTGATTTGCATGAGCTGTGAGAACTGTAAATACTGAAAGAGGCCAAAGAACAGTAAGGAGCAGTCAACTAAGTGGCAGAATTTACTTGCCCAAGTATTTACTGGAGGAACAGAGGGAGAAAGTCAGATGTGCAAGCCAATTTACCTAAAAGCACTGCTTGGTGGGTTGTTGTTGGTTCATTTTTTTTTTCCTTCTTTATCTTGCTGCCTTTATCTGTCTGACTTTCCTTTTTGAAATCATGTTTCTGTTTGCCTTACATCAATATTCATGTCTTGTTCCTCTGTGTTATGTTACCTTTGAAGTGCCTAAGCGTTTTGTGCTTCTCTTAGAAAGACTTAGCACTGAGAAATCTTGGTATTAGATACCCTTGAGAGACTGCCAGTTCCTTTATTTTGCCACTTTGTTTATGACAAAATATCATGGTAGTAGTGCTGAACTCCAGTTCTTTTTTTTTTTCCTTTTTTTTTTCTCCAGCTAAATAACAAGGTCTTTGTCTTCTAGAATCAGGTCACTTCTCTTTTTTACCAGTTGCATCCAACGCCTCTGGCCTTTATGCACTATGCACTGTCATGAATCTCCTGAACTGTTCTTTTTGCCTTTTGCTGTTTGAATTGATTTTGTCACCTTGGTCTTAACACAGTGATCATACATAAAATGCCTTGGCTTCTTATGCTGAAGAGAGGCAGACATACCCATGCCCATGCCCTGGCAACAGGCTTCCTGCAGCAGGGCTGACAGCTTGTTTTCTCCCAGCTAAGGGAACTGCTGGGTGTGGGGGCGCAGTACAGCACTGGAAAAATAAACTTGGGATGAAAAAAAGATCTACACCTGTGACAAAGGACATCAGAGAAATAAGGCAATGGATAAGCAGCCAGGCATTCAAAATATTCCAAACAAACATCATCCCTTCCTTCAAAGCAGGCAAGTTTTAAATAAACCACATGATGTGGATATGAGGGCAGTGTCTGAACACAGCAGTGCTCAACAGGGCTACAAATCCAAAACCTGGGGACCTGCAAATCAATATGTTCAACTTTGATAAACACCCAGACCAGCACCAGTGCAAGCATCAAAGGAATGTGCTGCTTTTCTTCCACTCTGGCCATTCACGATTCATGGAAAAGACCCTCTCCTTCAGGAGATGAGAGAAGTGTTTGCTATCAGACACCTTGCTCACATAGGAGGCAATGAGAGAGCTTGGAAAAATCACCAGTTTTCTTACTCTTTCTGTCTTTTCTTAGGCAGTTTTCTTGCCTAAATGCTTTCTTTTGTTTTTTTTTTCCTTCCAGGACAAAGAATTGATGACTCAAAAAGCTGAGAGATCAGTAGTATGTTGAACACCAGAGACCTTTTCACAGGACTGAACACTTTTAAAATTTGAATGGTTTACAATAAATTAAAAATAATGGCTCTGGTGTCACCTATTTCCTCTCTGTGTATATATAGCACTCAAACACTTGTTAGAAATAGTTACTTGAAAAGATAGCCCACAATCAAGGCAAGACTTAGATGCTATGAAATAAAGACAGAACATCTGCCTGAAATAAATATCTGTCTTTACTATACGACTACTTCAGTAAGAAATACTCAGTCTAAGTCCCAGGTACTGTATTTCTTTACAGAGAAGTCAATATTTTTTTAGATAGAGGCCATCAGAAAGCACCTGCAATACCCTTTGAAGCCTGTATATATAACAAGAAACTGTCGTACTTAAAAATCCATAAAATTTACTGCTTTCCTGCAATTTCAGACCCAATGGAGTCAGATCTACATTTAAGAATTTCCAAAGATAATTAGCAATTATCATTATTCATACATTATTTATGGTGCTGTCAATACTTGTGACAATTTCAGGCATTGATATACTCAATTTCATAAGTTCTTCTCAATTGGCAACTGATTTTAAATAATAAACCTTAATTTTGCACTCCAGGAGGTGAAATGAAAAAAAAATTCTCGTCCAATATCTGTAATCTATGATTTTTTGTCAACAGAGGTCATTCTAAAATCTACTTTATCCACTGGCCCAATGGAGTTTGCACAGCAAATGCAAATGATGTAGAATACCCCACGACTTAATAGATAAATCCATTGACTGTCAGGTGACATGCCCAGTTTAATAGTCTGAGGGTGCCTAGGATGTTCAAAATAGCACTAGGATTTGATTTATCATGACAACATATGTGACCTCTTTTACTTATTATTTCCATTAATTAAAGTAAAAAATAATTATAAAAACCTAGCTATTTGAATATAAGAATTACTTTAAAATAAAAATTAGTATTACATTAGTACATTTTTTTGCATGCAATTCTTCTGTGTATCTGAGGATGGCTTTTTGTTTAACCTGACAGCAATACTGGAAACTATAATTTGCAACACTGTTTTTTAGGGATAAAAGTCCTCACAATGCCCCTCAAATTCTCCCATCTTTCAGGAAGGAAATAACTCAGATTGGAAGGAAATAACTCAGTAAGCTGCCAAAAATTCCCTTCCCAACTTGTTTATGGACCAGGAAAAGGAGACAGCCTAATTGCAGTACAGACCACACTCAGTAAGACCTACTGTTTTTTATAAAACACACCTAGGGTTGTCAATGGGGATGTTCTACTTAGAAATAACCTGTCTGCTTATTTATTTAAGGTGAGATTTGCATCTGATTAGCAATAGACCATACCAGCTAGAGTGACAAGGGAGTTTCTTAATTGCTTTCCACTACCTGGAAAACAGCTAGCTGTTTATTCTATATGCTAATGTGACAGCTCATTGCTGTTGTGCTGTTAGGCTGGCAAACTCATTTACAGATGATGTCAAAACCCAGCATTTAAATAACGGAAAGGGAGCTGTTTCCTCAACACTCATAGGAGAAACAAACCCTTTATAATGGAGCTTTGGTAGGAATTGTCTCATTGCGTGCACATAGAGCTGGTGCCTTGGACAGCTTCAAGTGAATATTCTGTTGCAGTGTCATGGGCTGTTTCTTCCTCTGCTGCTGAAGTGCCTGAGAGTCAGTAGAGAATTCCTGTATCATGTTGTTACTGCAGTATGAACAAGAAAATTCTTCAGAAGGTAAAGAAGAAAATCTGACAGGCCAGAAGGCACCTTCTGGATGTGTTTCATCCAACTCCCCTGCTCAAAGCCAGCGACAGGATTTGCTCAGAGTCACATCCAGCTATCTTTTAAGTACTTCTATGGATGGAGATCCCACAGCCTCCTGAGACAACCTCTTCCAGTGTTTGAGCACTCCCACAGTGAAAATCTTTTTTTATAGCTATTCACATTTTTCTGTGTTCCAATTTCTGCTTGTTGCCTCTTCATAGATAACCATGCACCTACTAGAAAAACCTATCTCCACTTTATCTACACCTTCTTATGTGGTATTGTTCACAGCAGCAAGGTACCCCCAACAATAGTCTTCCCTTCTGCAGGCTGAACATGGTCAGACCTGACATGATCTCCTTCTACATCATGCTATCCAGCCACAAAACTGCCTGGTGGCCTCTGTTGCACTTATATTTTTATTTCTTTGAGTGAAAACATTCAGTGTTTTGAATGGCTGCATTGACACCGTGTGTCAATATCTTCTGCTGTGGAGCCCAAAACTGGACACAGTATTTCAGAAGTTTACAAATGCTGAACATAATCTCTTCCCTTAACCTGCTGGATTAACTTCATCTGTATAGCCAGGGAACCTTGGTGTGGTGCAAAAGTGCATTGGTGGATCATGCTCCAACCTTCCAACTGAAGTACAAGGTCATTTCCTTCAGATGATCTCTAGTCTGCCCTGCCACATGAGGTTATCCCATCCCACATGCGGGTCTTTGTATTTACCTTTTGGCTGAACTTCAGGAGGCTCCTGTCCACTAAAGAAATTGAGAAGCATCATGCTAAATTTTAATTGATTTGGTGCATTTAAGAAGAGACACTAGAATTAAGAATTTGGCTCCAGCAGAGATTGCATAAGTCTTTGAAGACACTTATTTGGTGTACAGTAAAAGCCACAGGAAATTTCACAATGCTCTGACTTTCCAAAAACTTCACTTGAAACTCTATTCTCTTTTTCTGAGAAATTGCAAAATATGTGCACGCAAATGCAAACATCTACTTACAAATGCATATGCATTATAATACCACTGACTTCTCTGCTTTCCACTTAGATACATTAGAACACTTGAGCCATAAAGCAAGGAAAGACCCTTTCCCACTATAAGGAATTATATCCAGTCTGTAAAGGGCTGTAGAGAACACAAAAGTAAGTCAGTATAAGGTCTGTTAATCTTGACAATATCCTTTTGATTACAGCATCATGATTGTGAGACTCAATTATTGCAAAATTCAACTGTGTTATTGGCTCATTAGATAGTCAGTTATCCTGCTGTGTATCTTTTGGAACAAAGTTTAACATGGCTTGCAACAGGGGCTCATGAGACTTTTATAAATGCTGGTGAGCAATTCAGATGAAAACTTGAAGTATTAACAAGACTGTCCCTGAAAAGTAACAGCCACAAGATGGAGGTACACACTACTGGAATGATACTAGAGAATTTTTCTGAGAAAGTGATCAATATGGAGACAGCTTTATGTCCCTTACTTTCCAGTGCAGAACTAATGACATTATCTTCAGCCTGAACTCACTGTGGAGAATTTATGGAGCTCATTGCAGGCTGAGGGATTTGTGCACCGACACCAAGATATATTGCTTGAAATCTTGAACTCATTGAAGTCAAGCAAAAATACTACTTATTCACACAAACCTGGATTTTATTTCTAGAACATTTTATGAGTACTTGTCTTGCACATGTTTGTATAAATGTCAGCTAAATAAAAGAACCAATATATCTTCATCAGCACAGGTTCATTTAACTTACATGCTGCCATTGAACTCAATAAAATGTTTGTGTTCTAAGCTGTAATAAGTCATTAAATGATGTTAAGAGCCCAGGAAACAGATGCTGAACCTTTAGGGTATGTCAACTGGTGAAAATAAAACTAAAGTCTTGCTGCAAGAAAGCAATGTACAGGTTACACAAATGACATAAAGAAACACAAAAACTAGAATTTGCATATTAGCATGGCTTCAAAGGGGATTTCACGTGTGTGTGTGTATGCGTATTTGTGTGGCTGAAACATTCATAGCCTGAGAGCATCAAAGTATATTAATTTAAAATTAGTGTCAATACAGAAACAATATATGTGCAAAGAAGTGTAATTTTAAAGTGTTCTGGGGAGCAGTAGGTCAGGTTCAGAATACCTACTGGCTTCCAGAAATTTCATGAACTACCACTGGTGGGAATGGGATGCCCCATTGGTTGAGGATTTGTCACGTTGTTTGCAGTGTTAAGGCAAAACCTGCCAAAATCTGCTGGCAAGTGACCTTTCATCACAAAACCCGGCAGATGGCAGCCTACAGCCAGTATTTTTTACTGTGCTGTTTGCTGCTGTAATAAACAGAAACTCCTCATGAGAGGTTATGATATAAAAGTTATGATATATTTAGATGCATGGAAATATGAAAATGGTTATTTGTACTGTTCCCTTCTGCCTTGCCTCTGTGGCACAATTGTGCTCAATTGTAATTTTTGTGTGGAAGGAATTCTCCATTTTTTCCCCATCCAGATGGTGAAATTTACTGCTGCAATGTAGTCAGCTCCTCAAAGAAACTGAGCAGAAGCAGCTGATCTGGGGACATCAAGGATGGAAGTTTTAAGCTGTTGGATGACGCTGATTGCAATTTTTGGTGAAGTCAAGAAGGTCCTTATGACTTTTTTTTTTCTTTAAAACTTTCCATTAAGCTGTTATCAGTCTCCTTTAAAATAAATAAATGTGAAATTAGGGAAGTAGCATCTCTCCTCCCCTGCTGCTGTGCTGGAGCACTGCACTCTGAAAGGCTAAAAATGGGTGTGGAATCCTGCAACTCCAGTATCTCCATCCTGTCCTTTTAGCCTAAATGCAGATATATTAAGCTAGCTAGGGGTATATTAGGTAGGTTCATTAGGGTACCCTACATTAGGGTAAGCTTTACTTATATTCCAAATGGCAGAGAGTCTGACAATTTTTTTTAGTGGTCACAGAGGTCTTTGAAAGCTGCTTTGAAAGCACTTTGAGCTATGTGCAGGGAGAGCAGAAAACTGCATGTATCCATGGCTCATGTTTATCCATACACATGAAGCAGTGGCCTGCAATGTAAACACAGTTGTTCAGCCTAGAAAATATGATCCCAGATCTTGGATTTGCTTTTTTAAGATTTCAAATTGCGTTTATTTCAAGTGTCTGGTTCTTTCTTCTCCCCTGTTCTAGTCTCCTTTGCTGTCCCCAGGACCGAAGCAAGGAAGCATGGGGCCTTAGAGAAACTAGATGTCAGGTTTATGTTAGATGATAGGAAGATGCTCTTTACTGTAAGGGTGTTGAACTACTGGATCAGGTTGTCCAAAGTAGTCATGAGTTCCATATACCTGAAGCTATTCAAAGCCTGGTTGGGTGGGTCTCTGAACAATATTATCTGGTGGGTAGCATACCTGCTCATGGTGGGAATTTTGAAACCAAATGATCTTTAAGGTCCTTTCTGACTCAAATCATTCTTTGATTCTGTGATTCTATGGAATGCCCGTATGGGGCTGCCTCAGCCCATAGAGACACACAAATCTTTGCTCCCTGTAGCAATTTGCAGTGATTCCTTTCCTTGCAATTCTTGCCTTGGTGTAGTAATTGGGTTCTGCACAAATGTCCTTTGTGCAAAAATTTTTACAAAAGCAGCTAATACAATAGTTTCTCTTCTAATATTCAACTGAACAAAATTATTTATAAGTCATTATCTAAGGATACCAGAGTAGAATACCAGTCAATTTGTGAAGGATTTCCTTTGGATCAATAGAGAGAAAAACTGAATATTTTAAAATGTGATCTTTCACCACAATTCAATTTTATGGACATGAAGAGAAGTTTTATGTATATTTATTAGGTGAACTATGAACCTACTTCTTTCTTTAATTTGCTGAAGAAAAATCTGACCAAAGAGAGATTTTTAAAAGTATTTAAAAATCCATCAAGAACATTGCCAAAAGGATATTTCATCAATAATTCAGGATATCCTTTACAAAATACAGAAGTATTTCTAGGACTTCTAAAATGGAAAATTATGAAGTTTCTAAGTCCTGTTCCATAGATGAAGTCTGTTCTCATCTCAGTTGCTATCCATACAGAAAAATGTGGTGGAAGTCACCTTTGATGCTATTCACAGAACAAAGTCTATTTTTAATGTGAACCCTCATATGCCCTTTTCAGCCTTGGGATTTGCCTCCTTTTATCAGGAAATACAACAAAATGTCATCTTGGAACCTCAGTTTCATTCCCCTCTTCTGTATTCTTGTGGTGGGTTAGTCCTGGCCCCCACCCCATCACTCAGTCATGCCTCAGCAGGATGGGAGAGGGAATCACAAAAGCAAAAGCAAAACTGTGCTCAAGATAAAGGCATTTAATAGGTGAAGCAAAGCCATGCAAGCACAGCAAAATAGGGTATTAATTTGGTACATCCCATTGGCAGAGAGATGTTGAGACACTTCCCTGCAAGTCCTGCATCAGCACACATAATGCCTACTTGGAAAGACAACTACCATAATCACAATTGTCCCTGCATTGTCCTCCTTCTCCTGAGCTTTTATTTCTGAGCATGGCATTAAAAAGCATGGAATACCTCTTTGTTCAGTGATCAACTGTCCCAGAGTGTTGTGCTCCTCCCAACCTCCTCGCTTGGGCAGAGTGGGAAAAAATAAACCCTTGATGCTGTACAAGCACTGCTCAGCAATAGCCGAAAGACTGATGTCTGATTGACTCTGTTTTAGTCACAATCCACATCCAAAATGGGGTGCTATAAAGAAAATTATCAGTGGTACAACTGCATTCAATACCTCTTGTCTTCTCCCCTTCTTTTGACAATGGATCAGCATTGCATAGACAGGAGATCAACAAATTCAACATTTCTGGTCTCTCTGAACATGTAGGCTGTTCAGACACACATAGTGCAAACTTTCTTATTTCAACTGCTTGATATCTCCTGTTCTGTAAGATTCTTATTGGGAAAAAAGGAGTTAAGCTGCATTTGAGAAGGGTTTGGGTGTTTTGGGCTAGGGTGGAGGGTGTTGGCGGGTTTTTTGGGTGGTGGTTGGTTGGAGTTTTTTGGTTCCTTTTTGCCTGCAAGGTGGAGATGTGACACCAGTTGTCATGTTTTAGGAGTAGGGTAGAAGTTGAGAGCTTAATTAATAGCTTTACTGAGGACTAATTTTCCCCTTAATTGTTCTTGTAACTATGAAATAGTAGAATCAGCAACATGGAATATTAACATAACTCTGCTAGTGGAAGGTGGCTGAAGTGTGGTTACAATGCAGAAACAAATAATTTCTAAATTGTCTAGTCCTGCAAAGGCAACAGCTCAAATCCAGACCCTCTTTTCAAGTGGCATGGTAAAGCTGTCAATCCCCTTCAGAGACCAGTCACGCATGTAATAAATGCCCTGTGTCTCACAACCCTATCTTTGGATCTCCCCTGTCCTCCAATGTGCATAACCCCAATCTTCATGTAAGTGTTTTGTGTTTGGTGTCAGATTGCTAAGGCTTGGGTAAACACCAAAGTTACTAGATTGCATCCTTCCTCATTCTTCACTCTCTTTCTCAAGTTTTGATTGCTGTGTTTCTTGTTGCTGTAATAAACTTTAACAGGACACTGTGCTCCGTAATTGGCAACATAGGCAGTAATGAAGAACTTAATTCCAAGCAAATATGGTTAAAATTACTAGAGCAGAGACATTTACAAGAAGGTTGTTAGTTTGTACTGGCTAACCTCTTTATCAAAGCAGGCAAGTCAGTGTGCTAGAGACACCAGGAGGAAAAACAGGGAAGACAAGGAAGAAAGAATGAGGAATGAGAAGGGTAGGCTGAGAATGCCAGACATTGAAATTGAAAGGGACAGTTTTGTACATTTGCAATTTTTTTCAAGGATTCAGAGTTTAAAAGTTTCTTGTTTTGGTGCTGATGCTAAATTTTGTGTAAGGGAAAAAGAAAACACAAGTACACACCCCCCTGCCCCACTGCACAGATCTTCACATAGAGTTTCACCTTTTGGATAGTGGCTGTAAAGACTGAGCTTTTTCAATGTGGCCAAGCAGAGTAGAAACTTGTTTTTGTATCTGTTGACAAAGGCAAAAACTTTGTTGTTTGATAAAGTCAAAGAACTTCTTATTTACTTTGGGAGAAAAACGGTAACAACATAATGGTATTTAACCTTAGAACTCAGAAGATAGGCGTGCTAGAAAAACCTCTCTTTCTAGCAATTACAGCATCTGCCTAAGTGTTGCTGTAGATGTTGTGATGCTGCCCTCTTTGTTAAATGTTACCTTTTAGGAAGTACTATTTTCTTGTTTAACAGTTTGTTTTTATCATGACTAAGCAACAAATACATAGCAGCAATTTATAAAACTTATTTTTGTTTCCAAATATTGAACAAAGAATTTTTTTTTCATTTGAATGACATCTGGGCACAGCCTGTCTTTTAGATTTGTACAATCAGTAAAGTGAGAGTTTGCATGCCAGACACAGTGATGTGTTAGTGAGATCAGCCCTTTAATGTAATACATGAGGCTTTGTTTCTGATGTCTGTATTAATCTATTTCATGTTCCATGATTTAATGACAGTGCCTCTTTCATTACCTGTGTTCCTATGGTAACCAAATATCCCATAATGGCTTTGTTATGGTGCCAAAAAATGTTTCAATTTAAGCTAATCTATTCAATTTTAGATCATTATGGTGCAGTACTAGCAGGGATGACGTTACAGCCCTTTTGGTTTTATCAAGCTTATTTTGGTACTGAGAAAAAGATAAAAAAAACAACTCTAAAGAGGCTGTTGTAAGAAGCTGTGGGATGTCCATGAATTCACAAAAGCTTTTGTAGCTGTCTGGCATCTAACTCAAATATATTTTGTGATCTTGTGGTCCTCATAGCTGCATCCAGCAACTGATTTTTACTTTGAAAAAACAGCAAAGTCCTTCTTTGATTATTGTGTTCCACTTTGATTGTTGTGTCCTTGTTCTATCTTGTTTGGATTTTGGATATCTTAAACTTCCTCTATAAGAAACAACCATGTGAGATTTTTCTAGCATATAGATTCTTATGTTTAAAACCATACATTTTATTCTTATTGATTGAATAATGTGGTACTGATTAGAGCAGTTTGATTGTGATAATCTAATTGATAGACTGACCTCCACTTCTAGTGGCATAATTAAAGAAAATGACATTATGTATCTGTGGTCTTAACACTGAAAGAGTTAACAGACATGTAAGCTTAAGTCACCAGGGATCTTGCAATCACCTGTAATTAAGCATCTGCATAGCAGTTGGAAGAATCAGGTACCAAATGCAATTTTTCATTCTGTTTTGTCAAATCAGTGAGTGAAACAATGGGCTTATAAAGGTATTTCTCAGCACAGTTCCCTCTGGTGAAAAAAAAAAGTAGCTAGTATTTCAGCAGAGTGCCTTGGAATCAGTAAGTTATATGCCTATTTTTTCACTGTCTATCTGCTCTGTATTCCTCCTAATTTCCCCTGAGATTCTCTCACACTGAAAAACTTCTGCTGTGATATGAACAAACTGACACAGGAGCTATTTCACTGTTGTGTCCCTGCAAATTCCTGTTGTGAGGGTACCACCAAGCCTTCTGATTTGACAAAATTAAGCAAAACAAGAAACCCGTTTATAATTCTTGCAACTGCAGCTAGTAAATGTGTTTTGCTACTAGAACATGACAAGATAAATACCAGCAACAAAATTGAAGCCGAAGAACTGAGAGAAATTGAGTGATTTTGCCTACATTGAATTAAGGAGATATATATATTTTTTAATAGGAACAGAAGATGAAATAAACTGTGTGGATACATGAAACATACTCAGTGCTGTAGCTACAATAAGGGCATATGATACCCAGCAGATTGATTGTAAGTGAGAGTGCAATGAAGGCAGACTAAGTCACACGTGTGGAGTGTGGCTGATGGATAGACAGTATCACTTGCTGTAAGGAGAAGGGGAGAAGCAGCACATCTGAAGTTGCTCAGCCTCACTAATGCTGCAGGATATACAATGCTCAGCTGGAGTCTCTGGCCTGGCAGCTGACCACAGGCAAATGGTGGCTGAGATTTCTTCTGAAGTGGAAGGAAATTGAAGGAAGCTTTCTGCACATACTCCTTGCAGCAGGAAGCAGGTAAGTAGTTTGTATTTTTTCTGTTTTAGATCCCCGGCCTAAAAACCCACAGTCTGTTGCTCCTGATCTTTCCATTTTTCCATCCAAACTGCCCTGTCACCTTCCCACTCCTTTCCTACCCCAGGGATGACTGAGTTGGCTAATAAGACACTATGTGCTGCACCCTTGTCCATCTGTCTCTTCATGAGGCTACAGAACTGCTCCTCTCTACCAATGGTGTCAACCATCAGCACTGGTGGGAACCCAGCTGTGGAGGCATCAAATCACAGCAAGTGTCCAGACACCAGGCAGACATTTTCTGATTCTTGTCCCTAAATGACACACCAGAATGAACCAAACTGATAAAATTATTTGCCTCAGATATCCCCTAGTCATTTTATACACTACAATTTTATTAACTGATAAAAATCAGGAAAAAACACACACTGTAATATTGAGCTTTATATCCCACTATTGTTTCTTGTATGTGCCAGAGACTGGTACCAAGCTTTTTTGTATGTAATAATCAGTAGTGACATACCAACCTTAAGCAATAGAGATGTTATGTCACATGCTGTAGTTAGTTCTTCTTCAAAGTCCAATGGTGGAAGAAACCAAGAAGATGGAAAAATTGTTCTATGTTGACATTGCAGTATATTGCAGGATTTTATTGCTGTAGTATCTGCAAATATCAGGAGTCAGGAATTCTTAGCTGTTTATTATTGGATGTCTGAACATGAACTTAAATTCATGATCTGTAATTAAAGAATGTCATCACAGAAAGGACTCTGATTTTTTGTAATTGTTGTTCTGAACAGCTCTATTCAGTACAACAGCCACAGTTTCAATCAGCTGAGTACATAAGCAAGGGCCTTCACATAGCTCATCAATATTGTGCCATTTTCAATCAGTTTTGAGAGTACTTTTCTAAAACAGAACATTGTTATTCTTGCTTTGAGCATTTCTTGTGACTCGGTGGGCTGCTATGTTTTTCCTGGAAAGAACACTGGTAATGCAGCATTACAAAAGACAACTGCAGGAGATTCACCCATTCACAATCCTTTGAAACCCATCCAAGTGCAAAATTAACTAGGATGTGCAGAACAAAACAATGAAAGATTAAATTTGTATTCTTCACTATCCTTGAAAATTAAAGACCGGCATATTTATTGAGAGAAGAATGCTGTTAGTAGAGCAGAAGATTATCCTTCTAAGGCTGCCTTCTTTTGGCTAGCTTCATTTTTGATGAATCCCCTTATTCATCAGTGGGAAACAGCCAGAGCTCTCCCTGTCTCCCACTTTAGGCTTCATGTTCCATTTATGCCCTTAAGCCATGAAATTCATATGGACAAAATTCACTGCTTTCTTTGCAAGGCAGCATGATGCAACAAGTAAAAGTACTTTTAGTTTTAAAATATGAAGATTTGTACACAGACAAGGAACATGTAGGCAACTCAGGCAGTGCCTACACAATGACCTGAATATGCTAAAAATGTGTGATAAGAAATATTCACCTCTCCTGCAATTAGTAGCATGTAGTCTGCTATTTTTAAAACTATGGCTTTGCAACAGCTATACCATTTCCTTTGTGACTTTACACTCTCCCATGCACTATTTGTATGTATTGTGGAAATTTCAAGTGCAGTAAGTGGGTGATTTCAATTCTTAGGCTACTATACTCATCACAATTGTAAGAATGAAGAGCTTACACTTCACAACACAAAATGCAGTTTCCTTCTTCAACTTAAGAATATTTCTGCTTTACTACTGAAACTAACATGAGGAGCTGAAACTTCTAAAAGCACACAAAAAAACCCACTGAAGGTGCTTCAACACTCACTGAAATATTTGTGTGCAAATTTATTTCTCTTTCTGTAATCCTGGATAGAAAAGGATGGTGAGAAAGAAGCTGGTATGGTCCCTATTCTGCAAGTGAAGATCTGTGATTAAAGCAGATATCCAGACAAGCAGCAAAAGACTGTGTAATTTACTGTGGAGGTGAAAAATAAGCCTAAATGAGCTGCTGCCTGATCCACACATTTTCTGTTTGTCCTGTGAGCTACTGTCACAGCTGCAATGGAGGCTCAAAGCACCCAAACATCTTAGAAAGAGGCAAACTTAAGATGATGGTTGATTTTGCAGTATCTTGATCTGTCCCACAATGCTTAGTCATTTTACATCGTATGAGCACGACCTGTTATCAGACCATAATACAATCTTTGACTGTACTTGCAACAAATATTCAGGAGAACATGTGACCTGTGTCAACAGTGGGCTTAGTCCACTGTGTAGTTTACATACTACAAACATACAGAGGATCACACAGAAAATTGTGGTTTAGAAAGGAAAGAGGCCACCAGAAAGAGCATGAACCTTATGCTCACTGCTCCCAGCTGCAGTATAATACAGGGTTTGCAATGAGTCATGAAAGTTGACTCACTACTTGCAGCAGTAGCTGTACATTTAGCTCCTGCAACTTGCTAACTTTTCTGCCATATACAAAGTATTACTTTTTTCCTGCAGAAGATGATGACAGAATTGACTTATGTATTTCAAAAAACTATATTGCAAAGTCATTAATTGCAGTATTGCATTACTGGGAAGTGCCTGACCAGGTATCATGGTGGGGTGTCAATTTTACCAAATCAGCTCCATGTAAGTATGCCCAAAACCACTCCTTTGCTCTCTTTTCTGGCAAACAGCCTTCCTTAAGCCTTATCTTTGTCCTTCTCAGAGAAAATTCCCAATAGTTATTCTGACTCATTGGGATTCCTCTCCTTTTACTTTAGACATCTGTAAGGTGGATATCTGTTTCTCCAATTCCTTTTATAGTCGCTAGGGACGAAGGGTCATTTTGGGGAACATTGCCCACTTCATCCTCAAGTGGATGTATATTTTTAGAGTGACTACTGCCCATCATTCCTTCTGACATAACCTCAGCATCACCCTTTATCTCTCTATAATCTCTTGTTGAGATCAAATACTGCTATGGGCAGAGACCATCTTTTGTTTTTGTGTTGGTAGTGGCATTATCTGAATGGGATTGAAATTGAGGCTCTGCATGTTCCAGTCATAGGCATAAGAACAATAAAAGAACAAAGTACTGAATATACTTCCAGATAATTATATATCTCCTATCCGATGACATCTAGTAATTTAAGGGTGTTTGTGTTTCCAGATGTGAGATGTACACATGGTTTGAAAATAGGCAGAATTCAAACACTTGGTGCTCCAAGTCCTTCATTCCTGTGACAGGGCCACCACAACTGCAAATCTGCCAGCAGGGAGAGGAGACTCGTTTATAACCTACTCAGCTGTGGTTGATGAAAACAGCTGTAAGGTAGAAATTCCTGAAACTCAGAGAGGAAATAGTGGCATAAAAGAGTTTTTTAATTTTCTGGGTATATTGTAATGACTAATCATATGTCAGTCTGGCTAAATAATGAAAAAACTTTCTTCTTCTCAGGAAATTTGAATTTTAACCTGTTCAAGAGAAGTTTTATGATCATGCTTTAAAAACATTAAAACGCATCTCTGCAATCCCTACTCAATATTACATTCAGTCATTCATCTTAGTTTTATAGCATTCTTCATACAAGTCACAGAGTTTGACTGCAAAACACATTTAATTAAAATACAGCTAAGTAAATAGGATTGGATTTTATAAACAAATAGACACCTATCATTTTAATTACATATGGAAATGTAGTCCATACACAAGAGGCATAGGTTGCTATCTAGAGGAACCATGAAAACAATCCTGTTTTTATTTTTACTGAATTTCACCAGAGATACTAAAAGAACACATATTTCCTATAAAATATACAGTGCTGGGCATCTGGTGCTTAATGTTCAGATATTTAAATACTGAAAAAATTATTTTATGTCTATAATAAAACAGGCTGTAATAGTGGAGGGTTAAAGCCAAATGTCTATTCCTCTTTTAGAAAAAAAGAAAGAAAGAAATGCTCCAAAAAAAAAATAATTTGCTCTTCAACTTGAAATCTTCATCAGTACAGTAATATTGCCATCCATGTTTTTTGCTTTCACAGGAATTGTGTTGGTGGTTTTGTCACTCGGCTACTTCTCTGGATATTACATTTATATATTCAGTGTGATGTACGAGAAATGAGCCAGATAATTATGACTAAGCTGAACCAGCTGCAAATACAGATAAAGTACATTCATTATGCTATAATAAGAAGACTGTGCATATGTAAAGGTTTGTATACTGTGTTTGTGTCTGGGTTTTTTTAACTGTGGTGCCTGCACTGTGACACGCACAACAAGGTTTTCATGCCTGTCAGACTGCTATTGGCCACGTTAGACTCCAGAGTGCAGCCAGCTAGTGGACTTCATGTCAGGGCTTTGTGACTTCAGCTGAAAACCTACTTGGAGTAGTGAATATCTCGCAGCAAGACCATGAGTGCTCTGCCACTGTAGCCCTGACCCTAAGAAAATTCATCTTACTAGGAATAATAATTAACACAATTTATTAAATCAATGATTCATGGTATGAATGACACTTTGAATATGAATTACAAACCCTATAAATAAAATATAGGCCCCTTGTCTATGAAGACAAAAATATTAAAACTACTGATTAAATTGCTACTCGAGAGGTGAATGGAAAGCTCAGTGCATTTGCACTGACAGCCACTCTTGTCATAAAATAATTTTGACATTTAAATGTCAAAAGATATGCTATTCTTACAAGGCTTTAATTGTCTTTGATCATTCTGGTATTTCTCTCTGTGTCTTTCAATGCTTTAATTTCACTGTGGGTTTATATCTGATGCACTAATTTCAACATTAACCCCAATATACTTTGCAACATATTGGAAAAATCGTGATCCTTGCAACTTCTTCCCTTGCATATACTTTAGTCTCTTCCTTCTTCCTTCCCTGACTTCCTTTCCACCACATCTCTTTTCTTCTCCTCTATTTCCATGAGCTTTGTCTTCCAACTCAGAAGTGAGAGTTGTGGATCCTCTTAGATGATTGGTGTCATCACGCCCTTCTGCCTTGTCTGTTTAGGGTGCAGTTTTTCAGCAAGGACTGCGGGTTACCTTGTCTTGCTCTGTTCCATCCTTAGGCTTTATTCCAATAACCAGGATTAAGAATGCTAATTAGCTTTTAGAGTTAAATATAGCATAACATTGTTTCAACAGAGATGGGTTTGTACATGCCTGTGGTGGGAGAAGATCTGACTTCAGTTCATGGAATGCTTTGTAAGTTCCTTAAAGTAAAGCTGGGTGAATTCTTCCTCCCAGGTAACTTAGGCATCTGAACACCCAACAAAGATGTGCTCACTTTCATGAGTGAAGAAAATACTGAATGCCTGACTGCCTGAAGACAGGTGAAAGGGATATGACCCAAGGTCCCCATCAAAAAAAGTTTATTTTGGCTGGTTTGTTTTATTATTTTTTTTTTTCCAGAAATAATTCAAGACCAACTAGATCTATGACAAATGAGCTTCACATGTACTGTTTGTTACACATTCAAGGAAAGTAAATTTCTCTCTGAGCTAGACCTGGGGGTCTCTCAAATGCTCAGGAGGATGCTCTATTTCTTTGTTCTTTTTCTTTCAGTACTTCTAGAAACCCTTAATCCAAGGGCATAACAGGGAAATATATCTTCTCCAATGTATTCTCTTGTTAGTACTACTTGTACAGCTTTCACCAACATTTCATTCCACTTCATTTAAATAAAATATGGCCTCTGTAACCAAGAAGATAATTACTAGCTGGTGGAAGCTTATTTGTAATTACATTGAGTTGAAACTAATAATTATTATATTACTATATATGTACAATGTTTTTCCTTCCAAATCCCCTCTGATTCCCTCAGAGATGCCCAAATTTTGCAGCAAATTTCCAATCACTGTTTTGGAAAATAGATGAGACTCCAGAAGCTCCTTATAACCTTTCTTTCACTGCACAAAAAGGAAAGAATTCCTCACCTTGTGAGGAAAACATCCTTCTCTAAATTATGCTGATTAATCAGAGACAGTTTGTTACTGGGTTTCACTCTAGACCATCTTACTTTGACACTGACAGAATTCACTTAAATGATACAGGTTTGTTTTAACTTGGTAGTAATGGAATGGAAATTTTTTAGTAATGGAACGTTTCCCTGTAGGAAATCTTCAGTATTATTAACAATTTCTGGTGATAAACATTGTGATGTGCTACTTGTTGTGCTACTTATATGGCTTTGGGGGAGACTTGCTATTTAGTGAAAGATGAAAGGAAAGCACTGCCACCAAGATGCACCTCAGTGGATCTCTGCGCTAATTGACACAGTGCTCTCTCTTCTACAAGGCAGATTTTGCCTCTTCTCAGTGCATTCCCCAAGGTCTCTGAGGTTTCATGCAGAGCCTGGGGACATTTCTGGGGGCTGCACTTTGATGTGTTACCACCACTAAATAGTGTCATAAGTATCACAGATACAGAGGGGTGATCTGCTGTTCAGCTCTGACCTCCTGCAGAAAACTACTTGTTCAGCAGCAGAATGAACCAACCTAGGGCATCTCTGTGAAAAAGCCAGGCAAGCCTAGGTTTGAAATTCCCTGCCTCTGTGGTAGCTTCTCTTTATTAAGGGAAAACAGAAATTATCAGTTCTTAAACATGGCATCTCTCTGAATATTTTCCTGATAGTTTATGGAGTTTTGTTGGCAGAAATTTCTTTCCATGTGAACAGGTGTGGAAATTGACAGCAATATCAACAAACATTGACAACAATACATGAGAATGCCTCCTATGCCTTTTAATATTTTATCTAGAATGTGACCAGATCTTATAGTTCTCTACAAAATCCTTCCCCACTTGTCACTACCTTCTTTAAAAATGTTGACAACATAGCTTCAAATTTTGCAGATGATATGTGCAGAGCCAACTGCACCTTTCTCCTCCTGTTTGCCCTACAAGCTATCACATGGCACTCATTCATTACCATGATGCATGATGTTTTTTTTCTATGTCTTCACATTGAAGAAAAAACCTGGCTTCATGTAACTGTGGCATTGGTTTCTCCTTGAATGGTTCTGACAGATGGGATTCATTTTGAGATTATGATAGATCAATCTAAGCTGATAAATTTAGTCTCCAGTGGTGTCTGTGGTTGAGAATTCAGAGATGTGTGGAGATGGATTCAGAATTGGTGGAGATGTGAGGTGCAATTCAGCTGACCATCATGGGGGATAGGATTCCTTCCCAAGACAGGACATTAATGCCACTTCCCTTGTCCTCAGCAATCTCATGTGGTGCTGCTCTAGAAGGGCAATAGTCTCCCAGAGGTCCACATGACACCAAGCATGCCTAGAGACATATCAAGTGCCTCTGCAAACCCATGTGTGGGCAGCTGACTCATCCTCTAGATGTCTGTTTTACCATGAGCTGAAATGCTTTCTGGGCTTCATTGCCTGTAATAGGATTTTAGACATCTATAGACACCTACATGGAAACACTTTAAGTTTCCTAGTCTGAAATTAGCTTGGGCCTAAAGGCTTGGTTTAGTTGCCTGAAAAAAGATATTTACCAATTCTTCAGTCTTAGGTCAGCTTGCCCTACTTTTTTCTCTAACTGCTGTTAGAGTTACATGATGGGAGATGTGCAGGGAGAGAGACTCTAATGGTTTCTAATCCGTAGATACCCACAGTTCTCCCAGTTTGAGAATATTTAGCTTTAATAGTTAGCTTTTAATAGTTGCAAAGTTTAAATTTTTCAGACTTGTCAAGGAGCTAGGAGCTATTCCATGAAGACCAAAAGATGTAAGTACATCTTTCGGTTTTCTCCCGAGACAAGGACCTCATGTATCTGTTGAATGCTGCTGACTTCAGATCTTTGTTGGCAGTGGTGTCAGCAGTGTCTGGTGTCAGGACCAGTGCTGGGACTTCCCTTGCACATGGTGTGCTACATAAATAATGTGTCTTGGGTATTTTAACATTCCAGGTTCATGACTCTGATCTTTAGGAATGCCAGTATGATCATCTTCTTTCTTTTGAAATGAGCAATGCTTGCTCCTTGTTTCAATATCTGAGGCCACTAATGTCGGTCTATACAACAGAAATCAACTCCATATCTCTCTTCCAAATGCTACTATAATCGTTGGTCTTTGCAGTCTTATTAAGTAGTGCAAAATTACATTCTACTACTCTCTCACAGTTCCTTTCAAAACAACAACAGTGAGATTCTTAATATTAATACTAGGATATATGACAAGCTTTTAATTTTTACTCGGACTATGAAATATTGTTATTTAGATTTTGATTTAGAATTAGAACCAGGAATAATTTTGGATTTAGATTTGGATGCAGTAGAAAGAGAATTTGAGGGCTATAGGCATTTGGATTACAACTGCCTTTTCTAGGTTTTGAGATAAGATTCTGTAATGTTTTACAGACAATTTAATATACTACACGTGTTCCTTTTTATTAGTATAGTTTATTCTTTGAGATTTATTTCTGACTATATAAAACTAAGATGCATAAGTGCAGGGAAGATAAAAGCCATTGTCATCCATTCTGCCACACATTCTTTTTCAAGTTATATCATAGGGTCTTTAGGCCATAATAGCATGCTAAAAGAGTACTGTAAAGATGTTGTACCTGATGCTTCTGCCATTTCACATAAAAGCTTATGGGCTATACCAGCTCAGCTGGTGGTCTAAGGTGCATGTGCACTTCATTTCAGGAGATATCACTAAAAAAAATTTATTACAGGTATAATAGTTGCAGGAGAAAAAAATTGTTGTAATGGGAACTGCACCATCATTAGCTTCTCTAAATTCTTTTTTATCCAAGTCTTAATAGTGCTTTTCTCAGATACATTAGATTAGCATACTCATGGTGGGATCAATCTGGCAAAATGTAAGACTCTAAAAATTAGACATGCAATTTCAAGTTAGTCATCCTAAACTACACTGCCTTTTGAGAGATATACACACACCTACAGATGAATATTCAGATTAAAATCTTATTTTATGATAGGCTGAATTGCTTTTTAAATGTAGCTATCCCTCATTACTTCAAAGGGAATAAAGAAGTACAATTAGGTATGTAATTTTAAGTTAACTGGAATATTAAATTTAGACAAATGAATTCTTGGTTGACCGTATCTAGTGATTATTCTGTTTCTATAAAAACTTTCCCCAAATAATCTATTTTTATTTATATAGCACAATAGAAATTAAATTTTTATCATTACTCCTAGGAAAAGTGACAAAGTGTGATAATACAGATCCAAAATATGGGAGTTTTATGGTATGGCAGCACACTGGCAAATGGCCTGATCTCAAGCACTTCTTTTCTTGAGCAATGTTACAAGGAAACAGAAAGAAGCAAGGCATCCTCTTTTCAAAGGGATGGAATTGGCTATTCCTCTCCCTAGGGTTATGGCTTTGTGAGGAAGCCCAGCCCAGAGCTGCTTATTTGGCTTCATAGTTCTGCTCGGGTGCATGGTGGCTTTGCAGAACTAAATGCCATTTCCTGTCCCTGTGGCTGTTCTTGTGTTTCTCTCACTCTTCTGATGAACATGCAAACTGTTCTCAAGAGCATGAGGCTGGGGAGCACATGTTGCTGTGCCAGGCATGCAGTGCAACAAACAAAAGGAGTCATTTCCTTAGACAGACAGGGGAGATGTGAAATTCTGGCAGAATAAGTGCTCTTTTGCACTGATAAAAATCAGACTGTCTTTATCTTTGTTCTCTGTGGTTTTACATTTTTATGGAGATAAGGACCTTGGTTTATTCCTTTGCACTGTCAGCTAGAGTTAACATCCCTAAATGATATTATCTTATTTTGTTTTCATGCAAATAGACAAAAGCATTTTCTTTCCTCATAAGCAGGAGCAATTATACTTTAGATGAACCATGAATGCTGCAAATTTTATTTTTGTGTGGTTTTAAGGTACAGGTCACAGGCTACAGAAGTTTGGCATTGGTTTCGGGACGTGCTGGCAGGAACAGAGAGTAAATACAGGCACCCGTGGAGTGTCTTAAGGCAGGGAGAGTCATCTTTGAGCTAGCCTGGGTCCTGCTGAGTTGCAATGTCTTCTGTGGAAAGCATGAATTCTGCTCTTTTTCAAAATAGTTTATAGGACTATTGTTTTATTTTCAGTTGTTTGAAGTCTGTTGTCATAGTTATGTAGTGAATCATGCTGCCTAAAAATACTTTCTCTGTATTAATGTAAGGTAGTTTCAGTCTTATATAATGTTATACAAGGCAGTTGAACCAACACATCTTCAAAGTCTTTAGTTCTTCAACTAGTTATAGATAAGCTGTTTGAAAAAAATATTTTTCTTAGTTTTTGAATTTTTTTAAAGCAAAAATATTAGGATGGGGTGCTGGCTTACTGCTGCCTGAAGAGGCCTGTGCTCTGCTCTGCCTTTGCCAACACCATAGCATTTCAGTTGCAAAAGTAAAGTCAAATGCTCGCTTGGCTCAGTGAACAGGGAGCAGTACCAAATGCCCAGGCTGTGTAGCATTAAATTTATGCAAAGTGCTTGTGATGGTATCTGAGATATTACAACCCTTACTTTCATTTTCCAGAGAAACATCAAACATTTTAGTATAAGTATTTTTGAAAGATTTGTTCTGTGTCACCCAAGAAGTAGAAGGTATAAATTAAGCCATGTCTCTTTTATCCCAAACTAACACGTTTGAACTGAGCTAGCCTGCTATCCTCAAAAACAAATTTTTTGGTCCCTTCTGTGAAAGCTTTAGAGACAATTGCAATCAAATACTGCACTTATGTCTTTAAATAAATCTTACCCTGGTTTACAGCTATAAAAGGATAGAAGCAGAAGTTCTGTTAGTATGAGAAGGTATGTTTACCTTGAGATAAAAAAAATATTTTCACCTGACTGAAGTGCACTGAAAGCCAGGAGCTACGGGTTTTGGGACCCTACATTAGGGACATTGTTGTAGCCAGTGACAAAAAACAGCTGTTGAAATGGGTATCTCCAACAGGTGGTTTGCCAGGCTGTTGTGAGAACTGTTATTTACCACCTTACTGATACATTTCTTCTTCCTCTTGAAAAATGGTGATGACCCTCCCTTTTCATGCTGGTGCATCCTTTTCCATAGGCAGATGATTCACTTATCTGATTTCCCCTCTGAATACTGCTTTTAAATCCAAGTGCTCTGATCTCCCTGATACAAGCTCCCCTAAGCTTCAGACTCTACAAGGAAGACAGTGATGCTCCCTTTATGCCGTAATACCTCTGTTTTATTTTTATTCTTTTTTTCTGAAGATAAATATATATTTTATAATATAAGCAACTTTTTAGGGTTGAAGTTTGGATAAAAAAAAATCTTAGCTGCTAAAACCTTCAAGTAGATCCAGAAATTTTTATAAAGTAGGACATAAAAGTGCTGGTAAAGCAATTTTTAGAACCAGATAGTCCAAACAAATTTAGCCTCCTTTTGCTCAGGTCCACAAAGCAGGTTTGTTTGGGTTTTTTTGTTGTTGTTGTTTTTTGTTGTTGTTGGTTTTTTTAGCATTATATTAGAAAAATATTAAAACCAATGTTCCTGAACATCGTGTTCTCTCAAGAGCCTGATGCCTTGAAGAGAGGCCAGTATCATTTGTCTGAGAAGCTCAGATCTAGTGCTAATAGCAGTGCTACTTCTCTGATAGATTCTGCTTTTCTGTTGCCCCCTGCTGTTTTATATTCCTTTAATCAAAATATTTTGTAGTTCTCAGTTTTTTCCCCAGAAGATTCTGTTAAAAACCCTGTTTTTATCTAAGATGGAACTACTCATGTTTTGTTGATGGATAGGGAATGGCCTGAAGTTGTGTCAGGGATGGATTAGGTTGGGTGTCAAAAAAGGTTTCTTCACCCAGAGGGTGGTTGGGTTCTGGAATAGGATCCCCAGAGTAATGGTCACAGCATCAGCCTGACAGGGTACAAGAAGTATTTGGCTAATGCTATCAGGCACATGGTGTGGCTCTTGGGGATGTCCTGTGCAGGGCCAGAAACTGGACTCAATGATCCTTGGGGGTGCCTTCCAACTCATACTATGATTATATGACTTTTACTTCCTGGCACAGACCTCCTGCCTCTTGGAAGAAGGATGTCTGCTACAATGTTTTTTCTTTTTTTTTGCATTACTATTGCAGTCAGATTACCAGCAAGGACACCCATCATCCCATACATGATGATGCAGAGAATTGTCAAATATGCATAATCCAGAGTTACATACCTGTCATTCAGAACAAATGAAAGAAAATGTGCCTGTCTGAAAGCAAGAATAGTAGAAAAGCAGGGTTTTGGGCAGAGGAAAATCTTTGCAATGTTGACTTAGAAACCCGCTCTAAGATCTGGAGTTCAACTTGAGTAATAGCTGCAAGCTCAGCTTGAAATCTTGCAAGACTTACCATGTCTTATTCCCTGTCTTAATGCAATGATCACAGAAGCTGAGCTCTTAACTAGTACAAACCAATGCTATTTGTCCCAAAGTTTCATTAGATATTAATGCAAGTAAAGGCCATCTGAATACAGGATAGACTTCTTCAGATGGAGAAGTGGAATTTTTAATATCTCACCCAGCATGGCTCCTTGCAGCAGACCATGTCCTGGATAGATGTGCAGGGATCTGTCGCTTCTCCCAGCCACTCACTGGGGCTCATTTGTTCAGCAAGCATGTTGGAAAACTTATTTTAGGCCCTGCAAATGTCTCCTCACTGCCTGCTGCAAGACACATTAAAGGATCATACCAGGAACTTAGGAAGGATTGTTCTGATCTCTCCATACTACTGGGAATTCATGCCTGCTCCTTTGTCAGGGAATAAGAATTCAAGTTATTTGGTCATGTTTGTTGGTATGAAAAACTTTGCAGGATCACATTTCACTGCGATACTAATAGCAAGAAAGCAGAGCTAGATCATTTCTAGTGTGTATCCTTTTCTTGTGGTACCACTGTCTTGCCACTGATTCACAGGGTGACTAAGCAAGCTGCATTACAATTCACTGAAACTATTGCTTTCTATCTAGAGAGATTATTTTCGTATTATAAATAATTAAACTGCATGATTCATTGTCACGTGATATTGTGGAGGCCAAAATGGGTTCACATCCCTCAGCATCAGTTAAAATGGTTATCCGGATGCAGCCTCTGGTGTAGGAAGTACACTCTTACAGCCAAATGGAGGAGGTACGTCAAGGTCCATTCAGATTTCTCAAAGTTACAGGACTTGTATTTATTGCACTTACATTTATTGTACTTGTACTTATTGTACTCTATAACATAAACTTTGTAGTCCGCTCAAATGTTTCAGATCCCTATGCATGCCCCTTTTCCCAGGCATCAGTTACAAGCCACTTTTCAAGACAGGCGCTTGAGCAGAATTGATCTTTGGTATTACTCAATTCAGCTGATTTTGCATTCTTATCATTACAGGATCAAGTTTAACTGCATTTGACAGACATTATCCAAGAAAAAATTCTTACTGACATCAGGTAGAGTTTACTTTTCCCAGCAATTGCATTTTATGAGTTGCAAGGCCTACGTAGAGTGAAAAGGCTTAAGGCTTGGATGGGTTTCAGCTGAATTTCTTGACATAAATCAATATATTTCAGAGATCTGAACAATTTTTGGGTTTATTTCTGATCTCCTAATTTCCTCTGTTCTTTGACATTATCATGAAATAAAATATTTTGGAGGACATTTCCCAGCCCCCATCGGAGGAGTGAACTTCTGTCATGATGCAAAGCAGTAGCTGGTCAGATAAAGATTTTAGCTGAATTCCTGACTGTTCGCTTGGTTGCAGAAGACAAAGAGAAAATTATGGTTAATTTCTATGAACTCATCATTTAATCACTACTTTCCAGGAACAGCTATCTCACTACTTCACTATCTTTGACCTTGCAAACATAGATAAATGGTTCAATGATTAGGAATGTCTTAACTTCATTAAGCTCCAGCTTCCTATCTTGTAAAGAAGAAGAGATAGAAAGTTTGCCTCAGTAACAAATTTTGGATCCTCAAATGAAAGTTGACATAGGAAGTGCAATATAATCCCACAGAGGATATGCTTGGACAGGTGTTGTATGTGCCTGCTTTAGGCATTGTGAGAATTTCACCTACACTAGGCAGCCTGGGGAAACTTCCTAGTTCCAGGTAGGAGTTTCTGCCCTGATTACAGCTCCTCACCCTCTTTCTCCCCATCTTCTTCTTTTCTGTGTGCTTTCTTACAGGAAGTTTGAACAAACACAGCTGTGCAAAGAAGAAAGAAGGCAAGGAGAGAGAAGGTCTGTTTTCTTCTCTTTGTTTTATATGTATATATTTCTAAATCTTAAGATGTTACAGTATTTAAGAGAATATTTGAAATTACTCTTGCCTATTTTTTGGGTTTAGGACATATGATGTATTCATTTATAAGCATGAGAAGATCTGCAAGGTTCTCTTCCTATCTGGTATATAGCATAACAAGACACTAGTAACACAGGTATACAGTGAATTCTTCTATTAGGCAATGAATCCAACAAATATGAATAGGGTTATGGGGGTTTTGCCTTCATTATTTTCATGGTGGGAACATAACTAAGCTAACACTAGAGCATTTCCTTTTGTCATTCCTGCTCATGTTCTTCACAGCCAGCCTCTAATCCTCCTTTGATCTTCCCTCTCTTTATTCCAAGTCACCCACAGGGCTCTGTGATTTAGAGCCGAAGTGTCTAGGGTTTAATTTCCCTGAAGGGTCCTGGTTATGAGTAGAAGACGTCTTTTGGAGGGGAGACTAAATGTAATCATGATAATAGAAAAATTTCTGAAAAGCAAGAACAGAAAATACGCTTTATTTCCCACATTTTATTAAAGTGAACGAGTTCTCTGTTTTTTCAACCTTAATTTTTTTATTTAACAAAGGAGGCAGATGGAGGACTTGAACAGTATATATTGATGGCATATATAGTAAGTATTTTCTGAGGAACTAGTGAATCAAAAGAGGCTTCTTGGGCAACTTCCACCAAAAAGCCATCTGATAGATGGAAACATGCAGATAAACAACCTCTGAAACTAAGTTTGCTGCCCTTGACCATTCTGTGATAGACACATCAGTCACGTTTGTATTTTTGCATCATTACCTTCTGGAAAACCTTTGCTGCACTTGCAGATCCCTGCTCACAAATATCCTTTAATCAGAGAAGATGACATGACAGATTGACAGGTCCTGTTTCAGTGGAAGCTCTTGCAGTTTCAGCTCTATATCTGCGCAGTATTTACTGGCTGCTCGACTGTGCTTTCAGGCTGACAGCATCAGTCTTACCTGACACTCTCTGTTAGCTTCACTGCCAAATAACCTTTCAAGTAATAACTTGAATATAATATATTCTCACAGCAAAATGGTAATTTATAAAGGTTTAAGGAACTGGTGACTTGTCCAAGAACAGCATTTAGAGCTGGGCATCTTCATTGTAAGAGTAGAGTCTGAGAGTGGAGAACATGACAATTGTATTTATTTAGAAGTGTATTGCAATTTTATTGTTATAGTTCAGGTAGATACTCTGCTGAGGTATTTGAAAAGGCACAATTTGCATGTTGAAAAGATCCAATTTGCAAGTTTATGAGGAGGTTTTTTATTGAAATGACATGGATAATGGCTTAACTCTTTGTGTTATCAAAAAATACAAAGGGAATGTGTCATGAAAGTACCTTGAAAAATAAGAAAATAGCATAGTGAATCATTCAGCAGCATTTCCACAATCCAGTGCTCAGTTTCTACTGCTCTAGTTCACCTGAATTAAAAAAAAAAGAAAGAAAAAAAAAGAAAGAAAATAAAAGATAGGTAATACATGCTTATCCCAACTAAGATAAAGGAATTCTAAAGCTATTTGTTTCATAAATAAAGGAACTGTAAGGCTAAAATAATTATAAGGCAACATTTTTAGCCCTTTATAACATAAGATATGGGTTGAATATGTAAACTACTGACCTGTACAGTTCCACACTTTCTGTCTTAGTAGGTTCTGTGGGCTAACCAATTAACACAAAGGTCATTGTTCTCATTTTTCCAGTATCATCAGAACATTAAAGCGGCACATCTGTGATTATGCTGGTAGACAAGGGATGCTGCAGCTCAGATGAAATTTCAGTTTTGCAAAGGCTAAGACCAAAGTCCATAAATCTGGCAAAAAATCTACTAAGCATGCAACTTTTCTGAAAGGAGACAAAAGGAGCTATCATGAAAGCATACAGGCAAGGAGACATGGAAATGGGGATGGCCTTTATATTCTGATCAAAGGTGCATTCTGATAATTTTTGTGTGAGAAGTTAATTGCATGAATCAAATGCCAAATATTGCAACAATAATGTGTAGATGCAAGTATAGGTAAGCTGTTTTCCTTTTGTGTTGCTTTCTACAAATACCTGAAAGGAGCTTGCAGTGTCAGTCTCTCCTCCCAGATAACAAGGGTCAGGATGAGAGGAAATGGCCTCAAGTTGTGCCAGAGGTGGTTTATACTAGATTTTAGGATTTTTTTTTTCATGGAAGTGTTTTAAAAACATATGTGGATAGGGCACTTGAGGACATATTTTAATGGTGAATATGAATGTGTTGATGGGTTCATGGCTGGGATAGGTGACCTTAAAGGTCTTTTATAGCCTTAATAGTTCTGTGATTCTATATGACCACTGTGTTGTTGATACTTAGCTTAACTGGGAATGTGTCCTTTTGGACAATGCTAGTAGGAGAACTACATTCCTTTACATTTTGCTCTGTTTGTCATAGAATCCTAGAATGGTTTGGTTTGGAAGGGACCTTGAAGACCACCCAGAGCCAGCCCCCCTGCCATGGGCAGGGACAGCTTCCACTAGATCACGTTGCTCAAAGTCCCATCCAAACTGGCCACAAACTCTTCCAAGAGTTGGGCATCCACAACTTCTAGGGATTATAGCTGGGTTAAGAAAAGCACTCAATAATGCAGAGGACTGTGTGAAAACACTTAAAAGTTTTTCTCATGTTTCTGACTGCCTCTGTTTGCACTAGAAATACAAGAGATAAACTCAATTTTTTTCATAGCCAAATGACAACTTTTCTTTAGGTTTCATCAAGTGTAAGGCAGTGCTGATATCAAAGAAAAGGAATATTTTTTTTATTTCACTTGAGTTTGGGCTTAATAAAAATGGGAGTCCAAAAAGAATTCTTATTTTGACTAAATAACTTCTCTGTGACCTCTACGTAATTGATTTCTAATGCTGCAAGGTATGATCCTTCTCACTTCTTTTGATTTCTCATTAACACTGTGTAATGCAGACTTTCCAGGAATTACTGCATCAAATGTAATTTTAGAGTGGAACCATACCTCAAAAAACTGACATTATGCATAAACATACAAGCCAAAGAATTCAATGAGGAAATCTGATGCTCCAAGTTAGGTCTTGTTGCATAAGAATGGCTAAAGATAACTTCAGATTTGTTTGAAATAGAAAGAACAGAGGTGAACGAAGTTTTGCAATCGTATTCCTTCTGAGTTATCTATTGATGGGAGATGGAATGGTTGCTAGAAACAAATCAGGGGGTCTACAGATTTCTGACATGGGCAGTGAAAAAACTAAACTGTTGGTCTCAAGGAGCCAATGGTTCAAAATTTAACAGGTATCCAACGGAATAATAAGGTATTTGCTAGCTTTGTTATGGGGCCCAATGCTCTTCATGACCAATCTGGTCTATGTTAAGGAACATAGCCTCAAAAAAGTAATGGTAGACACACACTGGAATAAATGGCTGGTGAGAACATCTGCCATTTTTAGGGTCCTTAACCAGCAGGAGGAAGGGACTGACAAGTACCTCTAGAAGTTCATTAAAGGTGGATGCAAAGTTCTGGAGCTGGAGCACAACAACCACGTTAAACAATGCAGATGGGGAACTGACTGGTTGGGTCACGGCTTTGCTGAGGAGGGTCTGAGGTCCTCATAGATGGCAAAATGACCATGAGTCAGCACCATGTCCGTGTGGCAGTGAAGGCTAAGGCAGGCCATCTGGACTATGCTGGTGAGACCATAAGCAGGAGAACTAAGAGTGTGACCGTACCCCTTTGCTTGACATTTGTCAGACCACATCTGGAGTTCAATTCACTTTTGGACTAGATGGTCTTCAGGGTATTCTTCTGACACAAATTCTTCTGTGATTGTAAAAAAATGGAATTTGCAAAGTAACAGTTGAAAGTGTTATTTGGCACAGCACCGTGATGTGTGGTGTTTTTACTAAAAAATATTTCTCTACTTCATAAATTGATTGATTTCTGCTTCATTATGTTTAATAAGATTTTTAGCTGAGGACATGAGATTTTTTTTGAGGGTAGATAAGCAACGTTCATGCCTTAAGGCATTAACTTCAATATGAAGCCTTATGAAATTTTCTGAGATAATCAAGAGGAAGAGGAATGTGAAGAATTTATTTTTCAGTTCTGGAGCTTTCCAAGAAGAGGAGCTACTTGGCTTTAAACTGAATGACAAATAAGAAGCATAACTTCATATTATTAACTGTATTGGAGTGAAAATTAACCTAGTGTTAATGCCTAGAAATGTGCAGAATTTACAGATTGGTGTCAGTGTGATTATGTTTTCAGATACCGTAGCAATGTTAAACTTCTATTTTCAGCTGGCTGGTTTTACCTAATATTTTATTGTTTCAGTATGTAGACTTTGTATCTTTGCATCAGGAAAACCATCTAATCAAGAAATCATCTTTGGTTTTGCTACTAGTATGGAATAAACTGTAGGTTTGTTATAAGCATGGATTAAATCATAAAAATCAGTGCAAGTGACATGTTTTTCCAGTTTCTGCTGAAACTTGCAGTTGATTTTGATGGGGTTTATGTACAACAAAGGTTGATTGAGATATTTATGTAGACACAGAGATACAGAACCATAGATTCTTTCGCAATTTTATATAGAGTTTCGAGAAAATGTACTCCATTACTTCAAAATCAAAACAGATTTTTTAAGGGAAAGAAAAAAGAAAAAGCAAAAAAAAGAGAGCACCCAATGAAAACCATAAAACCATATCCAATACTTCCCCAGTGCTGCTTGCATGAAGTTTTTTTGGTTGCCACAATTCATCTTAGACCAGACTCACACAGGTCATCTAAGATACCTTGCTGTCTCATTATTAATGAATCTCCTACTGTTTAGAAACCACTCATTCTCTTGAACTTTCGTTGTTAAGACTTTGAGTGGGTGTCTAATGTAACTTTTCAAGAAAAATATTTAGACTGTATTTTCAGGCAGTTAAAAAAAATAAAATTTAATTTGAATTTAGGGTGTAAGATTAATGAGACTTATCATACACAGATGTTCTCCAACAGATCTGGTTACTCTGTTTTTATACAAACCACATTTAACTGTTAAATACAGAGATGAAAAGTTGTTAAAATTCTGGGGGGATGTTGTGGGGGGTAAAGTCCCTGCTTAACTAGCTATACCCCACAGTTTAAGTCTCAGTATTTTAGTCATTCAAACTTTCAAATACATGGATAAAGTAAGCAATGAATGACCCTCAACAGTCTAATCACACCTCTCTGGGGAAATTCTTCTGTGTCAGGAAAAGGAATCAGCTTGTTCCAAATCATCCTGAAGTACAACAGAAGCACCAGACTAATGGCTCATATGTGAAATACATTGGAAACAGGCAAGAAGCTCTATTCTCACAGAAGGAAAGAAAGTAAACAGAAATTATCTTTGATGACATAATCAGTGGGTGAAGGAAAATATAATAATTGTAGCTCTTTCCCTCTTTCTACTTGATATTTATGCACCCCTTAATTACATTCTCATTTTTTAATTTCTGTTGCTTTTTGTGAGAAATTCCTCAAAGTGCTACTTTCACTGGCAAATTTAAAATGCTAAAAAAAAGCAAGTGGTGAAAGAAGACAATCACTGTCAAGCACTGTCCAAAAGGCTTGTTATTATTTGTCTGGAAGGACACCTAAGTTCAAAATTCCATTTGAACTATTTTTTTTTTAAATTTCAAAATTAATAAAAAGAGAAGACCTGATACTAATAGTCTGCTAACTCTCTAGAACTTACTCTGCCTAATTCATTTCTGTTTAAGTTAATACCCTTTGTTTTCATATAGCCTACATGTTAGAATTGCATAATCCACTCAAAGATCTAAGTATATACCAAGTATATACTTGGTACCCTGTAGGTGTTTCTGTATGCATGTGTATAAAGGGCAGGTATGCAGACATGTAGGAAGTTGAAAAATTTTATGCAAAAAAACCCTTAGATGAAGTTTAGCAGAGCATATTCCTCCTTGGCTACTGAAAAGGAAATAAGCTATGACATTTACCATGGAAATCGTTCACAGCTGTGTCGGAGGAGGTTCATACATGATGTAAGGAACTATTTCTTTATAGAGACAGTGGTCAAACACTAGAACAGACTGTCTGGAGAAGTTTTTGATATCTGCAGCCTCTCAGTGTTCAAGAAGCATTTGGACAATATCCTCAACAACCTGCTTTAATTTTTGGTAAACCCTGAGTTGGTCAGGCAGTTGGACTAGATGATTGTTGTAGATCCCTTCCAATTAAGATAATTCTATTATACTCTATTCCACCCTGTTCTTCAGAGCTGCAGCAACAGACTGAGTTATTCCTATTGCCATCCTACACTATGTCACCATGTATCTTCCCATATGAATGTGCTAAATTTAGAGACAACTTCATGTTTTCCAATGTTCAGCTAGTAGCTGCACTTCTGAACCCAGGCTCAAGAGGGAAATGAGTTGCTGCACAGTTTGCATATATTCATTTATCGTGTGAAAATAAATTAATACCTAGGAAGAACAGACCCACTGCTGTCCTGTCTAGGTCAGGGGATAAAATTTAGGGTTACAGGAACTTCCTCTAGAGTCCTTTGAAGTTATCTCCCTGTCTTCATTAACTCCCTAGGAAACGTCAACTCTTATTTTAGAAGGCTGTTCATTGGCTTGCTGTGTTTCTAAGTTAGGCTAGCTGGATTTCAGTCAGTCCAGATGTATCCAGATTTCAGGAATGGTTTGCTTTGCTCTATTAATTCCTGAAGTTCATACTTTTCTCATTTGCTTTTTTGGCCTTATCACAATCAGATCAGGAGGTCAAAATTCCCTGGTATCATAGGTTCTGCTCTCTTTCTTTCCTTAGTGGATCAGATGCTTTAACTTTTTGATAAAAAAACCAGCAGCTGTAAGCTGGTAAAATAATTAAAGGCTTCAAGAAGGTTGGGGCCTGAGTAATCTTCTGATGAGTGCTATAGGATTCAGCTGTTACGTGGAAGGCTTGGTTAATCTCTAGCTGAATAAACAAATCTTGCTGCAGTAGTTCAGGGGCTAGCTCCCTCCCCCAGATTTGTGACTAGGCTTCCTACATGGGGTAAATGTAGGGTGAGTTGGACCTGAGGAGGTGCTACTTGGACTAGCTAATACAAAAAAAGGTAAGCACAGGGGCATCTTGCTGCCATGTTAAGGGTATAATCTTGCCCTCTGTGTGTCTGGAGTACTCAGGTTAGGTTCCCAGACTGAGTCATAGATGTGTGCACCTCAGCAGTGCACATAGGGCTTCCTTGCATGAGGAAAAGTACAAGAGTGAACTGCTACTTTATATGCACAGACCTGTGAGATGGAATTCCCATCTGCACTAATTTCAGGTGATTTGTTGCTGTTACTGCAGGCAGAGAGCTGTGACAGGCATTCAGGGTACCCCGAGTTTTCCCATTCCCTGGTAAAAGTTGTGTTGAAAACATCCAGGATACCAAAGGCCAGATTGCTCAAGCTGGACCTTGGCCATATTGCTTTCAGTATTTAGTGTGGACAGGGAAGGTCCTGCTTTGTGTTTGCTGTGGCAAGATTGTGACTATGTGATGTACTAAGAATGTAGATGTGGATTAGGCAAACTGTGCTCAGACTCTGGAGAACAGTGAAGGAAATAATCAAGGGCAGGACTAGAAGTGTCGAGGGATATTCAAAGGAAAAATATCACTTTATCTTTTGTATAAGGTGAAAACTGGACATTTGATTTTAGATCTAAGGTTTCCTTATTTTGGTACCTAAACCAGACATATTTATATCTTTTTGGGTTTAGTTAATAAATTTATTTGAACAAAAAGAATTAAACATCTTATTTCTGATTCAATTTAGCTGTAAGTATTCAATTCCGTTGAGTTTATTTGAAAATATTATTGGAAGTTTCAGAAGTCTATGTCCAATGGTAGATTTATATCAAGCAGTAACCCTCAGATACATCTGTGGTCCAAAATGAAAGCAATTTAAAGAAGGGTTTTTCTTCTCTCTCCTTACCCCATTTTTTCCAGATTTGTTGAGTCCAGTGCAGAAATGGTAGCAATTGCCAATTTAGCAATGCACATAGCATTAATTTATTTTCCCCTGGAAGTTAGATATGCCCAGTTTAATTGCTAGTTGAAACACAGAATGTTTTGCTACACTTACCTCCTTGGTCAATCGGAAATACCCTGCAATCAGTGGCTGCTCAGTAACTGATAGGAGTGGGTTGCTGAAACAACACCAGTGGGTGATTTAATCAGTCAAAATTGTCAGTGACATTGACGGTAAGGTTACTTGGCATCAATTACTATATAAATAAAATGTGGAGAAAGGAAGAAATGTCATGAGGACAAATGCATAAAATTTCAAAGAACTTTAAAGTGCTAGAGCTGAAATGGCAGTAATTTTTTTTTTCTTGTGAAAGACTTTAAATAAGACTATAAAAAGAAATAAATTGTCGATAAATGAAATGTGTCACATCTATCTCCTCTAATTCTCTTGGTCTTGATATAATTATTCACTCTCACAACTCAATTATGAATTTTTAATATGACATTCAAGATATAATCTTAAATTGCTACTCTTGTCAAATTGGAGAAAAGAACAAGTGGTCAATCCTGGTTACTGAAAATGAAAATGTTCATCAGAGGAGACCCATGGTCATCTGGGAAAATTCACTAAAACAACAGAGTCAATGAAGTGCTTTTGTAGAAGTTATGCAACACTTCAGTCTGGTAAACTTCCAGTGACATCAAGAAGAGCGAGTCAGGTAAATAATTTTGAATTAAAATTGCCTACTTTTATCTCTTCCTGAAAGTCCCCAAATTCTTAAAGTCTGATAAGATTTTTAATAAAAGCAGAAATGTTTAAAATTCAGACTTGAAAATAGTAAGCAATAGAAGAGCTTTTTATTGGAGTCTCCTTGCTTAGATACTTTCATGAGTGCTGCAAGAAGTCTGCTGCTAATGCAGAGACATTTTGAGTAACCATTAAGAACTCAGTGTAATGTGATATATTAATTCAAAGGGAATGCTGAAATGCTAAATGCAAATACTGTCCACCAGCTAAAAGATTGCAGACTACTTTTACTCTGATTTTGGCTTCAAACTCTACTGCCTTAAATTTGCAACTGGGCTTAGTTTGGTAATAAGAGCCATTCAGGCCAGAGGGCTTTCAGTAAGAGCAGGGGTCCACAACTCAGGATTGGTGAATCCAGTGCTAAGTGCGTGCAGATACCTCTTTGCTGGACAAAACGACTTTGAATAAAAGACTTTCCTTAAATTTAGTCACTAATTCTGTGATTAACAACATATTTAGAAGCTACATTTTCAAGAGGCAGATTCAGCTTTCATGTGCAGCATAGATTGCACCTCTGTCTACACAATAATTTCTTTAAAAAGGAGCTATGCCTTGAGCTAACAAGAAGCTATTATTTCTACAAATCTATGTGTGTGATTCTTAGAGAAAAATTGGACTCTGACATAATTTTTAGTTATGGACTGAAGAGTTACTTTTTAAAAATTGTCTTCAGTGTTAAATATCCCTTTCAGTAATCTTTTAATTTGGAGACAAACCAATTGGTCAGAAAATTAACAGTCTCTTATTATAAATTTATTATTTTAATATTTTTGTGCTTCTGGTCTCTGGTTTTAATTTCATATGAAAGCACTACATTTTCAAATTTATATAGAAAAAAACTTGGCATTTTGTTGCTATGGCAATATAGATCCCTATTTCTCCATTCATGAATAATAATAAAAATATAATTAAATCTAGTTGCATTTTAGTCCAACATTTCCTGAAGCTAGACTTTCATGAAGACATTGTATACACTCAATTTAAACAACTTTGCCTTCTTTAACAAGATTTTATGTTCTACTTGGGTTTCTTTTTTTAAAGCTCTAAGCATTGATTTTAGCTTATGCTACCCCATTGGCAAATATTAATGCACAAATGTAAAATGTGGAGCATTTTATTAGGACAGTTAAGCAGTGTTGTCCAGACAGGTTGGCATGAACTTCACCCTTGGAGATCATCCCAGCAAATGCTACTTGAAGCAAGAGGCTGGATTGGGATTATTCTGTAATTCTTTTCTTTGGGTCCATTTTATTTGTGGGTTCCCAAGAGCCCAGTTTATGTCAGCTTGAAAACATAAAATGGGACTATGTACAATTTTTTTTCCAAAATCTCCTGTATGTACTTTAGGAATGTAGCTGGCATTGGTGAGAAAGTCTGCTCTCAAAGGCTTCATCACTGTGCTTCATTTTACCCTAACGTTATTAGTTTTAATTTTGTCTTCTGTATCGTTTGAGGTTACACCTTGACATTTTCCTTAGACCATACAAAGAAATTCTTAGACCTAAAACATATCATATTTTGGTTGTTATTAGCCTTCACTTCAAACTCCAGCTAGAAATAAACTGTTGTAGTCTGGTAGTGCCATATGATATCTTATATATCTTCCTTCTCAAAGGTGTTGAACTCCCAGATTTGGACTTAATAAGACTATCTAGGAACACCTTCAGGCAGAAAGACACTGTTAAATTAGCCCTTTGACTTCACAGATTATGAGTTGAGCACTACAAATTTGATCTGTGGAGCAGTGAGCACTTTGAAACAGACCATTTATCAACTGAGGTTTTCTATTTGTATGTACATGTACATATATATATACGTATATATATGTATATGATGCCTATATATATGATATTTTAATACAAATTTTATTTAAATATATACAAAACAGAGATACTTCTCTTGCTTTATTTATATATATATATATATATATATACCTGCTGAAGATTAGGGCCTCACAAGATTTTTATAATGGCACTGTTGTGTAAATTCTTATCATATGGTGAAAATTTCATTGCACTTTAAATTCAATTATAATGCATATCATTCACGTTCCTAGATGTCCACTTCAGGTCAATTAACCTTAAAAAAGGTAATTTTTCTAAGTTATGTTTTATTTTATGTCATGAATATTCCAGATTAAAAAATATTATTCTTGGTGGTCTTCCTTGCTCTGTCTCATGGCTGTATAATATATATATACACACACACACATACATATATATATAAATAATGCAAAAATAATTTTAAAATACTTTCTTTTTAGGCATGTGTTTATAAGTGCACAAATATATATAGATGTGTGTGTGGGTATATACACAACCACACAGAGACCAAATTTAAGGGCTTTTTTTTGCATGATGTTCTGTACTTCTAGGATTCCAGACAATTATTTGAGACTTTCAAATTAGAAAGATCTGTCAAAGGGGAGTTTGTCTTTATTATTCTGATCTGTCATTTCTTTTATGTAACAAGCCAGCTGTTATTTGAACAGCATCATTCATTTCCTCAATGGAATGATGACACTACAATCAACCTTCATTATCTTCACATGCTCTTATATGAGAACTAAGTGCAGAGGAAATACTTTGTAATTATTCTAGGCAGATTTCCCACATGTTAGAGATGCCATAGATGGGATTAATGAATATCACTTGAAAAGGTTGAAGTAGACAAAAACAAAATTAGGCTTCAGTAATCGCAACATGCAGATGGGTTGAAATGCTAGTGGGAAAAAATCCCATCAGCAATTAAACTTGCTTCTTGGAACAGCAGATGTGCATAGTCTCTTTACTGAATATTGAGAACACTTGAAAGGAATTTGTAGAGGAAGAATGCTGAAATACACACAGATTACTCAGGCAGGGCTGGGACAAGTGTTAAGCTTGTGCTTACTTTACTTAGTAGGCATCGTGTCTTGCCCCCATCTCTGCCCAAAAGAATCCCAAAGTTCTGCTTGTCGATGAATGTTCTTACAACTTCTTCTGCTTTCTTTTATAGAAAGCTCTTCCACCATCAGAGATCTGTTAAAGGGCTGATCAAGGATAGTGATGATATCGGACAGATTGGCTCTTCAATATCTGAGGAGTATCATTGGTCTGCAAAGGAGACATTTCTCAACGCCTATTTTGTAGCAATAGCAGAAAAGTCTCTCTGTTGGCTTCCTCTCCAGAAAATCTTCAAGATTACTTACCAGTGAGAAAAATACAGCTGAAAAGCCACCAACACAACCAATTTAACCACCAGGACTTGCTCTGAGTCACCAAGCAGGGAGTTGCAATGTAGAGAGGTAAATGCCTCAGTGAACAAGACAAGTATTAGACCAGTTGTTTCAGTTTGTAGTGCTTGGTTCCAAGCCAAACCTGACTCGTGAGGTCCAAACAGAAGGTCCACAGCCATCACTGCAGGATGCCTATTGTTACAACACCTGGGAAAGTAGGAAAGATAAAGTGAAAAAGGAGGCATGTTCACCGGGTTTCTACGTGTGCAAATTTTTCCTTGACTTCTTTTATTGTTATATATTCTGCTGGTCAGTGTGTACAGTGTCATCAGAGCACTTGTAGTAAGTACTCTAACTTCTCAGGTACTGAAAAGTAGACTCCAGTCTCTTTTGGTAGTAGTAAGTGGAAGGAATTTCATTATTACAGAGCTGTTATCTTCCACATTGTATGAAAGAAGCTTTTGACCTGACCCAGTGGTTGAAAATACAACATTTACTATAAAAAGCAGCTTTTCTTCTCTAGGGGTGAATCTAAGCTCCCTTCTCTCTTTCCTGTGGTGGGAAGAGAGTGGTTTCTGCAGTTCCCAGACCACCAAGGTAGATCTTGAGTTATATCCAGAATCTGGCACTATGGACCCTATAGGTAGAGATGTATGCAGTCATAGAAGCATAAGCATATAAAGAGGTGCAGCATTTTAGAAATAACAGTTTGGACCAAGTCTTACCTGTGATTTGATCTCAGAATCTACAATAACTTCAGCTCACATCTTACACCTAACTGTTACGAATTAAGAGAAGTCTTTTGGAATTGCTTAGTTGCAGTCCAAAAGCACTGATCTGTCCCTGTAGGAAGCCAATTCTATTCTTGATTGCAGTTATAATATGAAAAATACTATGTTTATCACTGGAAGGTCTGGAGATGCCTACCTGTTATTTCTGTTCACTATTATTTCCTCTTTGAGGGATGTGGGAAAACATGCCTGCTACTGTTATGTTTTAAATCTTTCTGGGAACAAAAGGGAATGTTTTTTATATATACATACATATTTATTGTTAGAATATATATTTATTTTTAGAAAAATCAAAATTCTAACAAAATCAAAATACTTACTCCGTCAATTCCAGTAATATTAACTGTTGTAATCTGAGGTAATATGGAAAAACCTCCTCAATAATACTCTTAAAATTATTTTGAAAGACAGCTTAGTAACATCTCCCCTTTTTCCTGGAGCTATGCTCACTCTTGCAATGTCCCTATGGATCTTACATCAAATAGCTCCAGTTGTACTCCAGCAGAGGGGTGTGCATGGAGGCGGAGAGGTCCATGACCTAGTGGGTGGTATCCCTGCCCTTAGTGGAGGGGTAGAACTAGTTGATTTTTAGGATGCCTTCCAACCTAAGCCATTCCATGATTATATGAGTCCTGGACATCCTGCATTCTTCAGGAGGAGAGCTTCAGCGGTGGCAGGGGTACATTCCTCCTTGATCTTGGGGTCCAGCATGTTAACAAGACCTATTTTTACTCACTGAGCTTCACCCTAAATCCTTCAGCAGATCTTGTAGACATGAAGGGGCTCTTTTGCATCACACAGTGGCTACCTAAGTCTGTTGGATCTTTACCACAAAGTAAGCTGCCTTCCCAAAAGCTAAAAATCAGGAACTAGGCCCTTGACTGTTGCTAAAACTGTCTCAAGCTCAGAAAAGTCCTGAGTGCCTCCACTGTCACTTCTGTGCCAAGCCTGTGCTCTTGTGGGACTAAATCACATTTATTAATGAGCAATACCACTGTGTGATTAGTGGTGGTGAACAAAAGCTGTTAACTTATTCAGTAGTGACTATTCAACATGTGAATAAATATGTGAGAGTGGTATAAAGCTTACCTCTGCCACCCTAACAAAATCATCTTCAGTTTTTATTTCCCTCTGGTTTGCAGCACCCTTCTCCCCATTCTGCTGTCAAATCTTTTTTCATGTCAATGCAAATAGACCATGCCTAAATATTCTGTATGCTACAACTTTGGCAAAGATATTTAGAAATCACAACTTCTGTGAGCTCACAGCAGCCTGGTTTGGATTGAGGTAGTGCATACAATAAAAAACCTGCCAGCTGATGTCAAGGATTTATGGAATTTTCACCAGAAGGAAAAAATAACTTGGTATATCCTCTAAAAATTTTCTTTTTATTCATTAATTTATATTTAGGTCAGTATATATTAAATAATTATGTCAGTGTCTTTTTTTTTTTTTTTGAGCCCTTGTACTTTTCAGAATCTTATTTTTAACTACTCTTTTGTGCATTAAACCACAGGAAATGTGTTATTAGCTTTATGACAGTAGCTGCACAAGAAGCTGATCTTCAGTCCTGGGAGAATTCTCAACTACACGGCAAATGGATTCCTGTGAGTGGAACCCTCCAAACAACTGCCATATACAACTTGTTTTGTGTACAGTCTCATACACAGCTTCCCATCTCGGCATAAATCTTTCAAGCATAGATAAAGAATTAGTTACAGAGATCAGCAGATGCTTTTCATTGTTCTTATTCCTACTGGCACTTAAAATGCTTAAATCAATGAGCAGGCTTTGGAACAGTATTTTCTCTTCCATTTTTCATTTTTGTTTTTGAAGTAATTTAAATATCTCCAGATTTCCAGATTTGACTCTGGATGTGGTTTATCTATTTCATCAATACTCTTATAAAGAAAATACTCTTACCTTCTGCTTCAACCTGTGCCCCTCAGTCGTTTCTGAAAGCCTAAAAATTAAGAATGCCTCTCACACTTTCTTGTTACCAGATTGTTGTATACCTTTAGAGAGATCTGATAATTTTAAAAAATCAGAAAAGTAGTGGATTTGGGGTTGCTATCGTCAGTTGGCAATCAGTATGCCTTATGCCTCCTTATAAGAAGACTTTTTAAAAATGCTTGCAAGTCTTCCTTGATAGAGCTATTTTAACTCAAATTTTCCAAGCTGAGAGCCTGTTTCTGCCCAATAGATTTATTTATTTTAAAATTAACTTGAAAATTATTTGGTAACATTAATGGAATGGAAAAATAAATTTCTTTTACTCATGTTAAAAAATTCAGCCTGGGTTGTTGTTTTTTTTTTTTTTTTTGTTTTAGAAGACCCATCATGCATGTGTGCATTTGTGTGTTTTGGCAGGCAAGTGCCTTTTCTCTCTATGTAAAAAGCTGCCCCACTTTGGCCTTTGAAATGCCACAGTTAGCTTATGTTCCAGGATATCCTCTTCATATAACTTTTCAGGATAAAGCCTCCCCAAAAAATCACAAAAAGCCATGGCTGTAGGAGGTCTAACATGTGGTTGAACAAAACTATTCTTAAAATCATAGTTGTGACCTATTCTTATTGTGCCAAGACCAGGTTTTGGATCTTAGAGGTCCTTTCTCTCTTGTCTGTTTGGTAGGAACTTTCTTGCTGGGCCCAGGAAATCCGGAAAAAGGCTCTAATTTGTTCATAAACCAAGAAGTTAAAATAGCATTGGGAGGTAGGGGAGACCGTGGAATGGTGCATGGAAACAGTGTGTGGGGCATGGGATGAGATGCAAGGTTGAAGATGGTGGAAGCTTGTATTGCAGGCTGTGGGAAAAATGGAACTGGAAGTGAGCATTGAAATAGTGCATTTGTCAAGGTAAGAGGCTGAGGGGGAAAGTGGAAGAGGTAATATAGAAGAAGAAATTTAATGTGTACTGTGGGGTAAAAAAGAAAATAAAGAAATGGCAAGCTCATTAGGCATCTGGATGGGAAGAGTTGAATTGGATTCAGTGTCCCAAAGGAAAAAACGTAACACAACAGGAAGACATGCCCTGATACTGAGGCAAGGTTGAGGGACAGGGAAAAGGGATCTATCTGGGTGCAGCAGAACTATGGATGAGGAGCTGGATTAAGACAAAATCTGGCAAAAAGTCTGGGTACTAGAGATTCAGTGTTGCTAAAAGGGAAATGCTCAAAATGTTATTGGCTGTGGGCTCAGAAGGTGGTCCTGGTTGTTTAAATGGGGAGAATTGTTCGGACAGGGAGGTTTTCATTTATACTAAAATTTGGAGAAATGGGACAGACAGTCTGGAGCTATGATGAGACTGAGTGACAGAGAAGGGAAAGACTGTAGATGGGAACACTTTCAAATGGCAAGGTAAAATTAAAGGGAGGGAAATTAGAAGGAAGTCAACAGAACAGCCTGTATGCAAGCAGAAAATTCCTACTGGAACCCCAATTTGATAAAAAGTTCAATCAAAACTATGCCACCCATGACCATGCTTATATTCCACACCTGAACTAATAAAAATTTGTAAGCTCACAGATCTCTCTGGGCTGTTTCATTTGTGCTTGTCACCAGGAGATATGAGGTTAGGAAATGTACCACACTAACAGAATTACAATTCAGTTTCCCGGTGCCTTTGCTAGCTCAAATATTTCTATTTAACACTGCACAGTGCTTGGTATTTTCCATGTTTCTTGAGTTCCAGTTGTTTTTCGTGACAAAGCTATGTGAATCATTGCTGTTACTTCAATGCTTGTTACTTCCAATTACAGCACTGGTGAAGTTCTTATTGTTACAGTTTACCTTCTTAAAAAAAAATTCAGTCTGCACAGAAATATATAAAAAGCACATTTTTCGAGATTGAAGAATCACTGTGCACGAAAATGTTGTTAAGTACCAGAGCAAATCCTGCTCATGATTAAGAGGACAAACAATCCATTTTTTACATGTCTTTGTTGAATTGGCTGAGAGATTTTTGCTGTACTGTGCCAATATAAATATTACCTGTGGAAAGATAGAACCTTAGCCTAACTAGAAACCTGAGCACAGAACAAGCAACAATAATGTATGTTGCCAAGTTTTCTTAGAAAAAGTGTTTTGCAGATTAATTATGATTTCACTTCTGTGGTTCAGTGGTTGATCAGATCTGGCATTTAAATAGTGCTCTCAGTCTTAAATTAAAAGACTGGGGAGGAACAAACTAGTGAATAATTTACTTTTTTGTATCCCTTTTCTTTTTCTACTATGCATTCCACAAGAACAAGGTTTTACACAAGCTCAGTAAAGCAGTTGTGAACCAAACCAGGACAATTTGATTTGGAATAAGGCATGTCATTAGGTTTTCATTTTTGAAGAGTAATGAAAAGTAGTTTGCAAGATGACAGCAGATATAAAAGCCGGATTGAAGCTGTCAGCGCGGATGCAGCAGTGCAGCGGGATCCTGCCTTTGAGGAAAGGTCAGTAGAATATGCAAACAGCTCACACAGCATGTACATGTTGCTGAGGATTAGGGCAGGAATGTAAGTACGACAGGAAAGCAAACCAAACGTGCAAGCACAGAATTAATAAAGAAACACATTTTACCCGTGCCAAGGGACGTCAGCTGTAGCAGACAATGCCTGCCGGTCGGGCAGGCCATCACACCTCACTCCCTGTAAGTGAAGGAGGGTGGCTCATCTCTGCAGACAGCCCACAAGGAAGCACAAGCTAAAGCCACTGAAATCAATCAAAGCTCCTTTACTTCAGCGTGCTTTGAATTGGATCCTAAGACAAAAGATCCCCCTGGTTTTTGTGTTGTGTGAGCCTACATCTCCCAGCAGGCTGGGATGAAAAATCCCTGAGAGGCATTGCTGATTTAACAAAACTGCATAATGGATTATGCTTATTTCAGGCCCTCTTAATTTCAATCAATTTGTCCTAATTTCAACCAATTTGGAACAATAAGTAGGAATACATGTCGCCTGTAGTTTCTCACAGAGAAATCCTAAAAGAGATTTAACCAGTTTAAGAACTGAGTCGCCTTTGTTACTGTTGGTATTTCTACCAGGCTATAATGGAGAGCAGTGGCTCCTCTTTTAGGTGCCTTTGTTGTGTCTCTGGAGTCTGGTAGAACAGGGGGATACAGAAACATGTTCATGCACATCTTATACTGAAGCCTGAGAAATTAGGGTAGCAATAAAATTCTCAGGTTTTGATCTGAATTAAACAGCCCAAAAAAGGGGAGGGGTGATTTGAATGTTTACTGGCTCCTAAGAGAAAGGATGGATTAAATTAAAGTTCCTGAATGTTTTCTGTCCTTTGACAGCCACAGACAAAGTATGAAATTATCCCCTTGGGTCATATAATCTTTTTTTTCATGTTGATGAAGGTTTGCCATCTATAAAGATCTTTTCTCTTTTACATTTTCAGACAGCATTGCATTATTTTATTGTTCTCTGCTGCTAATGTGGCAATCTCACCCTATTAGGTCTCTGGATATATTACCAGTTCTAAAATGCTATTTTTCTCTTGTGATACAATTGACAAATAGAAATAATTCCTTTTAGCTCTGACTGGAACAACCATGATGTCTATTTTTTCTTGTCATTCATGTTAGCTTCTTGTATGTTTTGACTTTGCTTTACAGTCTGGATCAAAGTCATCATCTTCATTCATGGAGATAACCAAAAGTCATCCTGTGATATAGCAGTACATCCAGTAGTAGTGTGAAAAGGGTACCCACAGCTTTTACAAGGTCTCTATCCCTCTCTGATCTAATACAGTTTTAATTTGTTTTAAAAATTCTTTTAAAATTTGTTAATTTGTTTTTTGTGGATTTGATTTTTTTATTTTTAACCATCTTTTCTCAGTGTCATTTCCATCCTAGAGAGACAAGAAAGATTTTTCTGATTTTTACAAACTGAGAGCTTCTTCCGTACTCACAATATCCTCTGTTTTTCTTAAATTTTTATTATTAGTCTCCTTAGGTTTTAATTTCAAATGAATACATTTTTATATTGACAGCCTGACCTTTCTCAAACAGTTATGCATTTTTCCTCAGGTACTTGTTGAATATAATCAAATTCCAATGGATCTATATTCATTATGTAAATGCCACTATTTATCTCCCATTTGTTCACTTAGTGGAAATTGAAAATGCTAAACTACTAGCACCACTTACAGCTTTGTAGTCAAAGCAAAGCCATCCACACAACAATTATTTCCATAAACATGAATGTCTCATTCAAACCAGGAAGCAGCATGCCAGTCCATCACTGTGTTCCTCAGCAAAGGAGTGCAGATTAGCAGTCTGCAGAGCTTGCAAATGGAGAGAGAGCAGCAAGAAGGAGGGGTGGACTGGGTTGTAGGAAAGCCAGAGCAGAGAGACTCATCAAAAATCAGGAAAAGCAAGAGAAAGGGAGAGACATAACCAAGAGATAAGGAGTGGAAAAACAAAGCCAGAAAGGAGAAAATCAAGGAGAATGATAAACAGAGATGGAAAGGAGAGGCGAGAAAGAAGGGAAGATAAGGTGACCAATAAAAGCCCTGAGGAGATAAATAATCAGCGCATTCATCAAAATATCCCCTACTTATTGATTCAAAAAGAGCATTCTCTGCCACGAACATCCTAGAGCCTACATGAATTGAAAAGGAATAAGATAGGATATCAGTCAAAAGTGCAACAGCAGAGTTTCTAAGGTCGCAAATTTAGGATACAAGAAAGCCTGTCTTCAGGTTCCCAGTACCAGATCAAACTGTTGCAGCTTCAAGGAGCAAAGTGCTGATCCCATACAGTCTTTCAGTGCTGGCTCAAATGAATGCAAAACTTCTAGTATGCTAACTTTGTGCTATTAACAGGCTTTATCACGTGTCATCTGTCTTTTCACATCTGACAAAATGTCAGCATACCAGAATAAAACTAACATAAAACTCATGTTGCATGCTCCGGCTAATTCAGCAGAAATGTATTCATGTGTTCATAATTCTTTAAAGTGCTGTTACAGGAGAGCATAAAAGTGGTAAAAATGGTCTTGATACACTGCAAGTGTTGTTAGGGCCAGAGGGAAACGTAGTGTATACCTGAAACTAAGCGTTTACTCTTAGTAAAATTAATATCTTGACAGTCTTAACAATTAACTCTGTTACAAAAAGATATGCTGATTGTTCAAATGGATATAGAGATGTCTCATCAGTAATAGCCTTCAAATTGTTTTTGTCTCCTTGGCATTATTTCACATATTTTCCATCTAGAAGTGTGAAAGCTGAACAGAAGCCTCCATCTGCCCCACTTGACAAAAGTGCCATGTCCCAAAATGACTACCAAGGTTTGTCAGTTCTTTGCTCATGCAAGTGGAGAGACATTAGCCAGTCCATTAACCACAACACAGTCATTAAAGCTAAGGTCAGTTCTGGCAAAGGCAAAGCCAAAATCTACTTAGACCCTAAGCCCAAAGGTTGCAGATTTTTACTGATAACAGAAAAAATCATGTTTATGTGGGTACAGTTTCAGTGCTGTGTGTTCCTTTTAAATCCTTTGTAAAATCGTATGATACTCTGTAAATCTGCTTTGTATCTCTGGTACTTGAAAAGATGTCCAATAGGAGTTTTATTTTGATTTTCAGCTGAAAATCTCTGCTATGTATTTGTGAGGTCAACTATCAGTGTTCCAAGGACTAATGTTTAAAATGATGGAGGTCTGAACTTCCATGCTTCTTTAGGAGAAAATATCCCTTCTGTTCTCTGCAAAGCATTTAGTTTAGCCTACCCTGCAGAAATCACAAAAGACATTAGTTCAATCTCAATTATTGCAGTTGGATTCTGTTAGAATCCAAATTTATTTCACAGCAGCATATATTTGTGTGTTGTTAACACCTAACTGCTGAAAAATACCAGGCTTATTTCACTGGGACCTTTGAATGATATTTTCTAGTTCCTACTAAAAAATAGTGTCTGGGCAAATAAAACCCCATGACTGAAGTTCTGACAACATCTGCTGTGCTTACCTTTATCTAGCTGCAAATTTTGGCTAGAAACTCTCCACGCCCCTTCCTTCACCCTCCTTTTTTGCAGGTCTGCCAAGCATGTACAAAGAGATTATTTCAGCAGATGGTGTCCCTCATTGTTATTCCTATTGGTATCTAGGGATGTTTGAGTCCATGGGCACAAGAGTGTTATTGCCCACTGCTGTTGTGGTTCCACTTTGGCTTTAATTTCTAAATGTCCCTACAGCCAATATAATGTGTGATACCTCCTAATTAATAATACTTGGCATCCAACATTGCTCTTGATGCTTTCAAAGTTGTAATGTCTATCTATGTATTAACAGGATGCATTCTGAATCTGTCAGGACAAAGAAGAGCATGTAGGTGATCTCTATAAACTAGTAAAGAATGCTGAATCATAAAAGAGGATATAATAACCCCTACATACAAGGAGAAAAATGTTATTAGATTCTGCCTTGTTCAGTGTCCATCCTGGAAAGTGGTTATGTCACTATAAGAAGAATTACTTTGCAAAAGATTTTTTTTTAAAAAGCATATTAAAGACAGAAAAACTGGTGAGTTTTTTCCCCTATATGACTTGCCCAAATCAGTTTAATCAAATCTGAAAACAAAGTACCTCTCTGAGTCTCCTATGACCTAGCCTGTGTTTTCTACAAGTACATATCTTCAGCCTGTTTCCGATTATTTATACGAGTATGTGGAAATATGTGTCTGTGTGTCAAATACCTAAATTCCCATTGTAATAATATTAAGAGATCAAGAACAGTATTTCATTGCATAGAAAAGTATCCACTACCATGCAGAATACTCCTAACGGCATCCATACATTCCTATTTTTCTGATGAATTTCTCTGTTAAACAGAGAAAATAATATTTGAAAACCAATCTACTGATATCTTTGAAGACCTCCAATAAACGGACTACCAGAGATACAAATAATTGTCTTTTCAGCAGTGTATGATGCATGAGAAGTAAAACACAAGTTATCAACAGGAATAGAAATTACTGAATAGACATAATGACAACATCATCCACACTGTAAAGATGAGCGTTTCTTTGAAATAGAAATTTAGTACTGAATCAGAATGCATATGTTGCAGTTGTAGGACAAAAAGTGATGTTTCACTAAAGTGTATAAAATCTGCATCCTGGATTTTGTCTCTGTTGCAAAATTACTATTTCCTCAGTTAAATGTGTGGGTTATATGTTTAGAAGCTGGCTTTTAAGCTGTCGCTTAATGTTTTGTAAATAATGCAACAGGCCTAAATTTTGAGTGTTTGGCCAGAGGCACATTTTGCCTCCAGGTAAGATGAAGCAGTAAATGAAATTCGTTTGGTTTATTTATCCTAACACCCTAACATATGCAAATGAACTCTAATGCTCCTCTATTATAAGATTTTACTGAGAACATAATATCTTCTTGGTTTTAAAGGTGTTGATCTTAAAAATTTATGAACTGTTATGATATCAAGTATGTATCTTTGGTAATCAAAGTTGGTAAGTTTCCTTCTCTCTCTTCATTCAGAGGTTACAAATTGTTGGATCTAGCCATATGCAGTTGTGAAAGAGAAATGGATTATGACATGTGGTCTATAAAGTTTGGCATTGCTGACTGAATTGAATAGAACAGCTATGGTGGTCTTCAGGACCTGACCTTGAAATCCATTATTCAAGATGCAAATAAATGTCCATGTGACTAAAGCATCTAATTCCTAAAGTTCATTTTTACTTTCTAATGTTACATTCTTAGAATGGATTAAAAAGCTAAGAGCTCAGACCTCCTCGGATCTTCACTTACGGAAGAAGCAAAATTATTCTCTCCTTTCGTCCAAACCTTTCTGGCAGGTAAGTGAAGAATTATTTTCAAATTTTTCCATTTGGAAATGACAGCTACATTTCAACACCGTTATCTGCCTTCAAGCTGTGTTCCTCTGCCCACCCAAATCTTTGTTCTAGATTCTGTCGCATTTTCAGCAATGCAGGGTGTTAATTTTAAAAGATGCCAGACTGGGCACAGCCTGCTGGAATTCATGATACTGGATGGGATGAAGGCAAGAGAATTTTGAATTAATCCTTTATCTGACTCAAAACTGGAATAGACAGACAAATCTTAGCAGTCCAAGACCAGACTGAAGTATCTCACTGTGACATATGTATATATGCATATATGTTTTGTGCATATTTCATTACAGAATGTGATTGGTAGACTTTAACACTGTGTTACTTCTTAAAAGATCTGAAGGTGTTTAATTTACATACTAGGGAATGTTTTGCCATTTATTCCAGGTATTTGCATTGTGTGCAACAGAACTCCCTACAGGCTCTGAATTGCTGGGTGTTAAGTGGAACAGTCCTTAAGTCCCGCCTGCATGCAGAGAGTAATTTGTGAGCAAGGAATTAAAAGCCTGGGTTCTAATATAACAGCTGGCAAATCAACATTGTGTTTCATTCATTCAATTAAACTACACAATACAATTTTGGATTTAGTCCAAGTCCTACCCTGGAAGAATATGAGCCTTTCACAGAGAGTTCAGAGCAGTCCTCAGTGACTTGCAGCTATCAAATAAACTGCAGCTCCCACAGCCCTGGAAGATTTATGACCTTCACTCTAAGCTTCACTCACAGCTGTTAAGTCCAGAGTTTTAGAGGGCTGAGCTTCTGACACTCATTGAGTAGATGGGCTGCATTTGTCTAGCTGACTAATCTCATATAGAGCTGATGTGAATCATTCTTCAAAGCACTGTTGAAAGATGCTGGATGTCAGACATGAAACAGGTCTGTCATCACTTGCTCCAGTGACAGGCACATAGGAGCAAAATATTCTGAAACATGATGATAACTTAAATTATTGGCAGGTCCAAGAAGAAGAAAATTTACTTTTTCTTTCCCCACACAAACTGAAATGATACATATCAGCATGCTATGGAAAGTGCCTCTCCTTCCCTTATGGGTCAATAAATGAATTTATGCTAAATGATCATGTCTCTTTATGTTCCACAGGTACTGTCTGATGTCTGAAGTCACCTTCCCTATTTGGACTCCATATTAATTGCTTCAAGGAATTACTTACATGTATTCCCCCCAAAAAATAATCCCAACCCAACCTCCTGGCATCATTGTTGCATAGTATTTTTTCTAGGTGCTGTTTTTACTTTTTATATTACTTGCCTCATTTCTCTTTGAGCTGGTTTGAGACAATACACAAGCAGAAGTCTAGACTGACTCTGTGCATATGTAGTTTCATTTTCCCAACATATTTTTAAGGCATATCAAGATAAGATTCAGAGACTGTATTTCAAAATAGTTTTGTGTATTATTTAATCTGTTTTTAAATGTCGATTCTTCTTAAAAAAAGATAAAAGTCAGTTTTCTTTCACATAACTTTAAATAGATTTGTAGATCTCTTCCATGTTTCATTATTTACTCCCTGTAATCACCTACCTGTTCTTTTTTAAATTACAGGTGAACTTTTCCTCTACACAATGTATATACATGTGAATGACAGATGCTTTCATTGTTGATATACCTGCTAACATCTTTGTTTACTAAGATAAATAATCAAACATACAATCAAGCATTAGTTACTAAAAGCACATCTCGAAAACAGATAGAATTTGTTAGTCTGTGCTAGACAGAAGTCAGTCTGGGCCATTACCAGATTTAAATGATGCTATCAGAAATTTCCATTAATATATGCTTTCTGACTCTATTATACATTGTCAGACATAGTCATTTCCATGGGAATACAGAAGAATAAATTAAAATATTCCCATTACTATCAGCCAAATTTCTTAGTGCTCTCTCAGGCTATGTCATCTACTCTTTCTATTTTATAAACTTGTTTTTCACACATCATTTCTCACAGAGAAAGAAGGTAAAGCCAGGATGTGGATGGAATATGATGAGAGCTTTCTTACCAACAATAAGCAAAAAGCTACATTCTTTCATCATTTTTCATGAGAGTGGACTGATTACCTGAAAAAAAACTTTCCCACTTTTATTACCTGTTTTATCTACTTCATTGATGATAAGAAACTGCAAGCAGAGAAAGATTTAACAAGAGCTGCTAGTGATTTTTAAAATACACTAGGAAAAATGTTAAATTAAAATTCATGTTTTAATCAAGTTTTAATCTGTTTTAATGAAAGGATGAATTTGTCAGACTTGCCTAGTTTAGCTTTCATTTATCTATGTGGTATTGTATAACTCAAGTTTGGTGCAGCTTCGCACAATAAAGTCTAAATACCTAAAATTTTCAGAACTATAAGATTGGACTGCTTTGACAAATTAAATCTGATCATGCAGTGAACTTCAGAGTTAAATAGATTTACTTTGTTGTTATCCCTTCAATTCTTGCAAGTTCTTACTATGGCTGTTTGATACATATCACAGTAATTTGTATTGACGTGAATCATTGGAAACACTAAGAGAAAAATGTGAGACCAGAGAGGAAGAACCCTCACAGGAATTTTATTCCTGCTTGCATAAAAGTGAACAAATACTTCCAAAAGATGGGAGAGAAATTGCCTTAGTAGCAGATAAAGGACAAGGCATAGGACAGCAAACACTTCTCCTAGTGAATTGCTTCTCTGAGAAAAAAGACTGAAGAAAAGTTCCTCTGATTCTAACTTCCTTTGTTCACTGTATTTTTAACAGGAATTATAAGACTTCTGAACATCGGGACACATATGAAGGAAAACAAGTGGAGGAAGACTGGTGAGACTAGCAAAATGGGAGCACCTTCCATTTTGGTGGTAAGGAAGCAGTGAAGAAAACAAGAATGACAGAAATCCCTGTGCTTGTTCACTTTCTGTTCCTGGTCTTTGGTACCATCCTTTCGTCTCTTCTCGCCTCAGGCTGACCTGGGTGAAATGCACAGCCTCAGCCTGTATAGTCTTGGCAGGAGGAATAGTTATTTGACACCTGACTGAAAGGCAGTCACATGAAAAATGGGAAGCCAGGTTAGCAAGGTCTGGGATTTGAGAAGCTGGGGCCAACTTTCCTCTATGATAGGAAAGTGCATCCCTTGTTAATCACTCCATGAATCCTTCTTTTATAGTGCTGCAAATAATTTTGAGCTAACAAGATAGAAACCACATAAGAAGCCTTTCCCCATACCCTTTAGACATCTTTGATACTGCAATTCTAATATTTTACCCCAGAGCAGTGTGCTCCTAACAGACAGCAGCTGAGATGAAAGCTGACATCTGGGACCTAAAAAGTCACTTTTACTGGAGAAATCTAGGAATATTTGCCTTCCTCTTTCTGTCTTAAAAAAATAAAATAAAAAAAAAATGTCAGCTCTGAACTAGGGAATTCAAACGTGCTAACCAGATTCTACTTCAAATGCTATTCTGTGACAATCTGTCTGCTTAACTTTGGCACATAACTTGCAGTAAAGTTTAGGTGCTTAAAGAAGAAAGTTCCCACCCTCCCTCTACAATCTGTCAATGGAGAGATGTCCCATGGTTTAGTCTGTTTGCTAGTTTTAAACAATACTCCACATGTCTAAACTTGGGTAAGAAAGGTAACCCCGAAGGCTTCCAAAGACACCTTCCTGCTGCCAAATAAGAGAACTTGCTCTGGAAGCACTCTAACATTTGGAAACATGACAGGCATAGGATGTCTGCCTGATGGTTGCATACCTCCCATTTTACATAGCCTAGAGCTAAACAAGGAGATCCCCTTCCTTGCCCTGCCGTTCCGCTCGTCCTTTCAGAGCCCCTTGTCCTTTCTCTCTCCGAATCCAGCTTCTGGCCTGCTCTCTTCTCTTGACTTGCTTGTCTGCTTCTAACCAGCATCTTCTCCCTGCTGACGGTACTCCTTGCTTCTGCTGATCCCCAGTTCCTCTAATGTCAAAGTAGAGACAAGTGCTAAAGCTGCTCTCACCATTAACACTTTGTATAATGTCTGTAAAGAACTGCCAATATATAGTATATTTCACAGATTTTCAAATTCCTGAAGGCCATCAGTCTCCAACTGACAATATTCCATGATGGAAGTGCCAACAAATGTAACTTTGTACTTTTTGGAGACAGTATGCAGAAGTTAATGTTTGGTTTTTGGCTTCAGTGGAGTCCTGCCCTTTTTGTAGAAGGAAGAGAGTATATTAGGATGAGTTACAGATATCCATGTGGCACCTGGCAGAAGCTTATATCCGCAGGCTGTAGTCTGTTGCCTCTCAGAGAGCACTGAGCCGTAGGCAGTCTGTCCAAGCACTCTGTGGAATGACTATTGAATTAATGCCTGGAAATGAACAGTCTTAATGGAAAACACAGATATGTGAGAGTGGGTTCAAAAAATCAGATGTTGTAGGTTTGATTCATACTTAAATACCACAAAAGTTTTCCTACTGCAACATTGATGGAGCAGCAGGAAGGCAGAGTACTGCTGGGGCTGTCTCCTGGCATGGAGAAGGCTCTCAGACCGGGTCGATCCCAGTGTGTAGCACATATTGAAAATATTTCTTTGCTTACCTGCTGTTTCTGGTATTTTATGTATGGCTGGGAATCACAGAGTAATTTACTATATATTGGTTGTATCCTGCATCAGCCCAGGAAATGACCAGCTCCACACTCATCTCCTTCAATCACAGCACTAGACAACAATGTATTACTTAGAGCATAAAATGAAGGAATTTAATAAAAGACAAGTCATTATCATTGCATATGAGCTGCAGTCCCATGAGGCTTCTGCCAAGCTCAGTGAAGAAAGCTTTCATGATCTCTTCCAAAGGCACACAATAAACCGATAACTATTTTCTGACAGTTTTTGAGAGGATGATGCTAGGTATGGTTAAAAATTAACATTTTAATGAATAACTTTGCATGAGAATTATTTACATTTAACCAATACCAAGATAGGAATGAAAAGGAAAGTAATAAAAATGGGTGCAATATGATAGACTGAGAGAAATATTCTTGCCAGTGTTAATACAGAAAACAGTTCAAGATCTAATAAATACTAAATATTAAATATAAATCAAATAAATTATCAAATGGAGAAAAAATAGAGAAGAATCTGTAAAACTTCTCTGATAGCATGTAAGAAACCGGTTGAAATCAGCTGACCTGCTTTAGAGACCAAATGAGTACAGAGAGATCAGCCAAAAGTAAATTGGAACATGGGTAATAGGGTGGTGAAGGAAACTTGTGATTATTTTTTGAACTTTCAGTGTCTCCTAAATAATAAATGATATTTGAAAGATTTCTGTACGACATTGCAGGTTTGGAATATAAATTGTTTTAAGGATTTAAGCACTTTTTCTAGATTTTTTTCCGGTGGAAAAATAAATTATTTTAATGGAAGAAAAACACTTTAGCCCACAGAATCAAAAACCCCTACTTAAAAGAAGGCCTTGTGATCCTATAAGATACTGGACTTTCAGTATTTCAGGAATGTTATCGCTTTTAGTACTCTTGCTACATTAATATTTTCTTGCAAACTTATTCTATATAACCTGATGTTTATCCATGAAGCAGGGGAGAAATAATGGGATATCGGAGACAGCAGGAGGTCCATAAGGATACAGTACTGGGAAAATGAAAGGCAAGTGAATAGATGAATGGAGAAACATTGGGAGGAAAACAGGGGGGAAAAGTAGAGAGAACAGTGAACACAGCAGGGGACTGTGCTTTGAAGAAAAGAAGTGCCATAAAAGCAAATGAGGAAAAGCACAATGAAAGAGGAAGGGAAATTATTTAGCTAGGTTAGATCTAATCAAAACAGTCAGAAAGATATGGATTTTCTTATTAAGCAGAGACTTCAAGGGACACAAAGCCTACTAAATGGCTCTCTGTCAACTGTTTTGCAGGTATTCCCGGCCTGTGGGAAGAAAGAAGCAGACAGGACAGGAGAAAGTAGAGAGAGCAGGACAAAACTCATGCTCCTCTAACTGGTTTTTGGTTTTCATAGTTGGAGCTTGTACACAAAATTACCCAAAGCATCTCAGCACCCACTCGAAATTCTGCACCAGCTGAACTTCAGTTCAAGCTGCTGTAGTATCCAAGAGGGAAGTGTTAAAGTCAAGTCAAATTCAGGGTACTCCTTGTTCTAGCTGTATTGAGATTGAGATTGCAATCTGTTTTCTGAGTAGACAATAACTGATTGTGTCATTCACAGTATCCCTTCAAAACATATTCTGTCCTTTTACGTCCAGTGGCAGAAACAACTCTATGTATTTTCTGCTAGCTTTTAAGAAAAGATAAAACACATCAAGATCATCTACAAAATAAGAGCCAGCCTATCAAAGTAATCTTCATGCATTCTTTTCAGAACAGGCTGATCCTCTGCTGTTCTGGTTACCTGTAAGAATGATTAATAACCTTTGCATGTTGATCATGATGATGATCAATGCTAGTTTTGTAAGTGGAAAATTCCTGAGAGAACTATACCTTGTAGAGCTTCCACTCACACTCTTGGATACTTTAGGCACTCTGGTAGAATTTTCCACAGCAGTAAGGGACTATGTTTTAGAGGTTTAAAGTAATTTCAGTGTCAATACATTAAGACAGTGGTGTATTTATACATGATCATGGCCCTTCTAGATGCCTACGTGGTGTTTCTCTGCAGATGGCTCAGTCACTTAAAAAAAAGTGCTGAATGTGACAGTACCTACCACATCAACTATGAAAAGTGGATATAGCAGCTCAAATTCTTTGATACTGTAACTCCAGGGGAAGGAAAGTAAGCTACAACATCTGTAAGCTTTAGCAGATTTGAGGCACCAAATCTCTTTGATTCAGCTCAAATGTTATGTGGCTAAGCAAATTCTAGTTTTATAGCTTCCAGACAATTTTGCCTCTCTCAGCTTTCCAACTTGGGTATTCATCATGCATGTCTTTCATGTGTATTACAGTTTCAAATGGACAAAATTAGTTTCTGAGAGCTCCCAGTGTAAACATTTCTATGGCTCCTTATTTTACTGTACAAGGTACTGAGCTCAGTGATGTTTTCTAAGTTTGTAATAGCAGTGATCTTCCCATTTCATTTTTGTACACATAGCCCATGATATTACTTACACTTCAATAACAAACTAATGTGTAGATTAATTCCAAAAATATAACAATTGTCAAACTTTTAATTTCATTTACAGGCTTCCTGGCTCATCATATGCAGACTACTATTTGTGTGAATATAGCTATATTTTCAAAAGGACTATGGGGTCAAGGACCCAGTCCCCTAAAATGACATTTCAGAGTAATTCTGTATCCTCTTTTGATTGATTATATCCATAGCTTTAGCAATAATTCAGCCTGATGAGTTTGAATAAGCATGATGCTGGGATTTTAATCCACTCTATGCAGACACATTCCCACTGTTTGTACTTGTTAACAGTTCTGTGAAACTTTATTTAATGGCTTGTGGCTATTCAGAGAACATGTAAACACTGTTGCACTGGATCAGTGGATCTGAGACAGCATACTCAGGAGCTGACCCATGTACTTCAAGCTCACCATCTCCAAATTTTCACTGCAAGGCAGCAGCAGACTGAAGAGAACACAAATGACAGGATAAAACTGAGATTTTGAGTTCAGGTATGGGTTACCTGTGGCTTTCAAATGACTTAAGCCTGTCAGCAAGACAAGCACAGCCACTGTATTGTAGCCATACTATTTTCTGGTTAATGCACAAGCAGAATGAACTGGTTTTCTGTTATGGAAGGAAAAAGAAAAAAAACCCAAACATCAGGACCTAACTAGACGAATACTACCAAATTTTCCTGCATTTCATGGTAGTACTGAGAGAGAACAGTGGAACCCCTTGGAAGCCTGATCTCTCCTGTAAGTGCAATGCCCCCTGCGACTTCCATCTTGGATCTCTGTGAAATGTGCTATTTTCCTGCTGATTTTGCCCGTATGAACATGAAAACATGTGGGCTGGAGGATCACGAAGATGATCTGCTCTTCTTCTAGCTTAGATGGGAGTAAAAGGGTAAAACTTACATGTGTCAATGGAAAGCTTCTCACTGACTTCAGTGTTTGCTTTGCTGGGGCTGTGAGTCAGAATGACACACAGGTGGTGGGGATTTAGTTATCTCTTGAGTGTTTCCTGCCTATTTTAAGAAATTATCTGTTTCAAATGAATTTAGGAAGTTCACTATGCAGTTTGCAACTACTTCAAGAGGAAACATGCAAGACAAAACCCCTGATTGATTTGCTTGTATATAAACATGCAGCCTTAATAAAATACAGTTTTCTTTCTATGCTGTTAATAGCATACTGCTGATGGAATAATAATAATAATAATAAAAAGGTATAAACTAATTATCCCCCTCCCTTTGCTTTGTGCTTTTCTTAACTGCAGGTTGCTAAAATGAGACAAGTCTCCCAAAAAGCTTTACATCTGTAATGCAATCTGATGGACAGCAAGATTTGAGGCATTGAAGCACTATAAGGAGGTGAGAAAGTATGGACTCCTAATGTTAGCAGAAGGAATATATATGATCTCTTGAAGGATGAAAATAAAAAACTTAGGTTTACACATATTTTGCTCTCCTAACTGATGAGTCTGGGAGTCAAATAAAGACAATATTAGGGGGAGTTAATAGTCTTTCTTAGATCAAGTGATTTAGCTACAGCAAATGAACAAATTACTGTCTAAAAATTCAGTCAGAAAGCTCCAGAGATACTGAGTAGTCAAGGCAAGTAAGAAGCCCTGGGGTCCCATTTCATTCTTCATTGATTTGTATGAAGTGAATAGCTCAGTAAGGAGTGAATTTTGAGCCTCTGCTGTCTTGTAAACCCTGTTTTAGAGACTTGAAACAGATAGCACAGAAAAAAAAAAAAGAAAAAAAGAGGAGCTTGCTTGACAGAGATGAACATGTAATTTCATCTCACAATACCTTCCTAATTACATGACTTTAGCAACAGTTTTGTTTCCTATAAATCTCCAGGTATTTTGTGTTGCTGTCTGATTTCCTGAACAAAAACATTTCTGCAGTTCTTTCTGTTTGTGCTGCCTCCACTAATGAGTTCTCAGAGGTACATTAACCTAAATTGCTTTATAAATGAGAGGTGTCATAGGAGGCCTCATAGTTAGTGTAGAGGGCTTGGGAATACGTGTAAGAAGCCTTCTTCTCTATTTTATTTGTTCTTCTTGCACAGAATTTCCATTTTTGAGGGAAAAGGGAGCTGTCATTCCCATTAAGTGCCCAGCCTAAACTTGATCGGATAATCTTTCCTTGCTGAGACACACAGTACCCTAAGTATCATATATGCCCAAAAGAATAAAAATCTTTTGGCTCTCTTCCTATTTTCCCTCACCATCTTATTGGTGCTGGGGAACATCAGTGATCTAAACAGTGAAAAGGAACAGAATTGAGCATTATAAGGAACATAAGCAGGCATTACAGCAGGTGAAAGGAATCAGATATCTCCAAGGCTCTGGTGTTGCTAATTTTCCTAAGTTCTTGCTTAGCTCTGAGACAAAAATAAGTATTAATTTGCAAGTTGGCATGCTAAAGTCAGAGAAACCATTCAACCAGGAGTTGTGGTGCAGTATCCAAACTGAGCTTTGTTCTCCTCATTAATATCTGACCTACTGTGAAGCGAGGAAGTGATAGAGTTCCTCAGGCATGACAGGGATGCATCTAATTGGCAAAGGATAGCAGCTTTCTCCCCATGGATGGATGCTCCTGTATTATTTTGCCTCCTTTAACTGGTGGAAGATAATATGAGGGAGAGAATGCAGCTGTTTGTGTATTCTTAGCAATCACCCATCATCATTGTATGGTGGTAATCGAGAGTGGAAATCAAAATAGTTAAAATACTTCAAATGGCATCATTGGACAAGGCTTGGTATTAAAGCTGCAGCAGGTGTGGAACTTTTTTGTTCAACCCTTTTTTTCCATGAAGAAAATCATTGGCCAACTGCTGGAAAACCATTTAGTGCTGTGGGATGACATTTTGTGTTCATTTTGTTCAGCAGCAATGGTTTATAAATTACTGTGACTCTACACATAAGGCCCCCTATTACAAAACACCACCCCAATCCTTCTTCCATTGTGGTTGATATAAAAGCTCTTATTGGTTTTAATGTGTTCTGTATAAAGCCCTGTGATTGTAGTGGGGAGTCAGGAATAATTTATGCCACCTACTGATCAACTAATACTCTCTGGTGGTTTTTTCTTTGTGTTTGGAATAAGAGAGCACAGACAACTTCCATTTAAGATAATTTGACTGAAGACTGCTGACTGAGATTAAGCTGTGTAGAGTGTTTTTTAGTGTTCCTATTTGATACTGGATAATACTAGTAATAACACTAGCTTGTAATTTCTGCAGTCATTAAAGCCTTTGAAAAAATATGAAAAATGAGCTACATATTTATGACTTTCTTGAGCAAGCTTATTAAAAATGTTTGTCAATAATTTTATACTGTGAGGAAGAATTCTGACAGGTTATTTAACAGAACATTTAAGATTTTCATTACATAGCCTACTCTCTTCTTCTTCCAAAAAAAAGCGCCACTAAATCAAACCAGAAAAATGTAGCAACTTAATCCAATAATTTCCCATGTGGCCTTCTTCCCTTCAAAAATATATTATTGACTCATGAAAACTCATTTTGTGTTCTCTTCCCCATTTCACTTTTGAAAGTGCCAGTGGCATAAGATGTCCAATGGGACGAGAAGGGCCCATCTGTTGCTCTGCAGTGTCACCCTTTATACCTTGGCAGTATCTCCAGTTGTTGGATTAAAGGTGGTAGAAGGTATAACCCTGCCTATCCCTTTAATATCTGTCTATGCAAGTGATTCTCATGAATTTGCCAAATCCCTTTTTGAATCTGCTGTTATTATGTCTTGACACCTTCTATGAAAACAAATTTCATACCACCATTTTGCTCTGTAAAGAAATATTTTGCATCTACTTCTATGTTGAACAAACTTTTCTACTTTCAGTAATTGATCCTTACTTTCTGTATTGCAAGATTTATCAAATAAGGTTCTGCGTTCAGCTTAATGACTTCCATGACATTTCAGTCACACTTCCTTAAGCTTCTCCCTTTTGAAGTGTCAGCCCTTTGAACCTGTTCTCACAAGGCATTCAGCCTGTCATCCTACTCATTTTAACTGTCCTTACCATTACCCTCTTTAAACTCTTTTATGTCTCTCTTAAAACATGGAGATTTCCAGTTTTCTATTTATCCAACCTGAAGTTCAAGTTCTTTTTCCCCCTGAATTAGGATTTTTAAGTCTCTTGCAGAAACATACTTCCATTGATAAATTTGCACCAAGGATTGTCCAAATAACAAAGATGATGCAAAAGAGGGCTAAAGAGTAAAAAGAAGAAATCCAAATATTTGCAATATTTTTCATGTTCGTTTTCAAGTTCAACTCAAGATGATTCATCATGCCCATGTGTTACTTAGTGGGAAAAAAAGTGGCAAAATATTTTGAAACATATTTTGCTTTTTCAGAAAGTACAAGACAGTCAAAAGTCAAAGCTTCTCTTTTTTTTTTTAAATTTGTACGGGAATTTTTGTCACCTGGATTTGAACACAGTCCATGGCAGCAAATATCTGTTTATCGTTAGCAATACCTGATCTTATACAGTACTGTAATAAAATGAGATGGAGCTATGATATTGTGTAGTTTTCTGGAAAGTTCATGTGTATGCATATACACATCTATTTTCTAGACAGTCTCTTTAAACACTCATCTTCCCTTTCCCAGAAACATCATGCTATCTAAGTAGCTCTCAGAGCATTTATAGCTGTACGGTTTTGCCTTAGTAATTTGCAAACAGAGCACTGAAATCCAAAGAGAATTAAATCCTCACAAGCAAGTGAGTTAGGAGCATGATGCTCTCCAGTTATTTTGTGGGAAATGAAAAGAGAGTGAGTAATTTACAGAACTCTGAAGAGGAAACTGTTTCTCTCTGTTGTCAATTCAACTATTGAGTTCAATTACATGTAGAAGAAGTGGTCTGTAACATTTGTAAACAATTTTAATACTGTTCTAAAACCAGTAAGCTGGGATTAATTTAACATACAACTTGGCAGTAGTTAACTGATTAATTACTCAGTTACATTTATTTCATACTGACTTTCTTTCATTTATTTTCTTTCTCATTTTCCAACTATTTCATATTATATCCCAGAGATGGGTAAGCCAGTTTGGAAACAATAGAAATTGCTGTCAAGTTCAACTGCAACTTTACAATTCTCCAAGGAGAACCAGAGCTCTTTTAGATCCAGAATATTTTTTAGGAAATGGTATAATGCTTATTTTTAACTCTGTGTACACTTTGTTGCCTCTGATATTTAGACGTCAGTTTAAAAATAATAGCGATAAAACATGGTTTTGCCAAAACCACTCATCAGCCTACTCTTTAGTAGACTATGATCAGCAAAATAGATTACATGTTTTATAAAATTGGTATTCAGATTAAAAAGTCTGGGGTTTTATTGGTATGTAGACATTATTTTTAAATGTTCTGTTCAGCTGAAATACTGTCATTATATATATATATATACACACACATTTATATTATATTATAGTATAGTATAGTATAGTATATTATATTATAGTATAGTATAGTATATTATAGTATATTATAGCATATTATATTATAGTATATTATAGTATATATAGATATATGAGACAGGTAGCCCTCTAAATCAAGACTAAAAAAATGCCAGCTCTTCTTTTTAAGAAAAGGCTTGAACTGAAAGGTTGTCTCATAGATAGTATTAGCAAGCAAGCTTCTGCAGCATTCTTATCAGTGTCTCAGAGGGATGGGTTCAGAAATTCCAGTGGAGCACAGCCTGGAGTCCCTTGCTCTTGCTGTGTCTCCAAGACTGATAAAGATAAAACTTGTGAGTATGCCAGGTCAGCCTCTGGATCCTTCTGTGATTTCTTCTGGAATTAACAATGCTACAGTTAATTAAAGAGGTTGAAATTCCGTTCTTGAGTGCGTAACCTTTTAGTGAAATACCCTTCAAGACCTTTGTGCTGAATAAGCTAGTTACGTGATAAGGGTTTGTTACTGTAAATTATTTAGTGGATATGTTACTTTTCAAATCAGAAGGAGGAAGCACAAAAAACATGTCAGCAGCTAAATGACAAGTGTTTTTAAAAAAATATGACAGATCATGTAATGTCAGTTGAAGCCATACCCAAACTCCAGCTTACCCTCTCGGAGCAAAAATAACTAGGTATAGCTTTCTTATATACAGCTGTCTGTAATCTCTTTTGTAACCAAATTGAAATTCCATGATGTGTGTGAAATTGCTTCATGCTACCAGGACACCTATGAAATAAAAATAATATGAAGCAAACCTCACAATGGATCTGATTTGGCAAAGTATTTACTGGATTTTGCTGCCCTTTCAGTGAAACTTCCTTTTACAAGTGCTGGAAAACTCAAATGCCTTGTGGCTTTGAAAAGCAAACATAAATCTATGAGGACCATCAAGGAATATAGCCATTATATGTTTTATGTTACAAGTTGATTTTTGAGAATTATTTCTGTTTTAGGGAAGGGAAGATTTCTGGGTATTTGCAAGTTCTTACTCCTTTTTGTTTCATGTCTTCCTTTTCTCATGAGCTTGCTTCTTCCTTTTTTATACAAATGCATAAATAAAACAGGGAAACTGGAGCCCCATTCCTCCCTTCAGACTAGTTACCAAAATTGTGTTTACTCATCCCCTCAGATGTTGGGTCATTTTAAACACAATGGAATAGGTTAAAAAAAAAGCCCTTGTGACCAGTACTTTGTCAGCCTCCTAGTATGCTGAAAATCTGTGTTCTGCTATGTGTTTCAATCAAAATTTATGCTAAATAAACAGCATCAAATAAAGTCCACTTCAGCTCAGGATGGTGGGCTTAAATTTTCTGTTGTAGAAGGTGGAAGTGAACCAAATTTCTCTGAGTCCTGTGCATGCACATTATTCATATTCACCTCCTGAATAAAAAGAGACTAGATATTACCCAGTTTTAGTAAAATCATGGTTCTAAATAGAAATTAATTTTCATTTTCTTTCAGTCAGGTCTGATTTGTAAAATGCATATTTTCAGGATCGGGCACACATTATTTGGCAGACTTAATATTTATGCTTCAGAACAGGTGCAGGTACAATTAGAATTATGGTGGAAATTTAATGCATTATTCCAACCATGACCGTTGAAACTGTTGTAAATTATGAAACCATGTAGAGTGTTCCTGCAAACAATCCAAGCATACATTTAAGTCTTTTGCTTTTCTGAATACAGAAACACACCAGAATTTTATGTATCAAGGTTAAAACATTTGATCATAAATGTCCAAAATTAATTTTAAGAAGTCCTCTTACTTAGAGATTCAGAATGAAGGGAATGCAAAAAAGAGTAATAAATATTACAAATTATTAAAGATGAAGTTACAGTTCATTTAATTAGTAAATAATAAAGGAGGCTTTATATGCATGCTTGCAATCTTGTAAATCTAATATTTATTACTTTGCTGGTAACTTCTTACATGTTTATTCTAGCTAGATCACTTCATTAAATGTGTGATTTTAGTACTGCTGAAAATATACATACATGACATACTGACCTGTTGGTAAATCATGTTTCCTGTTTCTTAGTCTGAAAAGTTAACATCTGAATCATAATACATTTCCAAAACTCTCGTCAGAATTTTGGAATTTGATACTTTATTTATTTTTTTGTGAAGAATGTGTTTTAGCTTCACTAGAAAAAAAGCATGAATTTATGCAATATGAATATCTATGTGACAGTTTAATCAGGCCTTGTCTTGAAACACAAGTTAATGAAGAGTGTTTATTTCAATATGGCTTGAAAAATTCCCTTTCTTCTCAAAATTAAGGTCATGAATCTACAAATATGAGGACTTTTTAAAGAGATAATCCCCACATTGCTTTGCAGCTAAACAAATTATGTTTCTCAGGTGGCAATAGGTGGCATTATTACACATAGCCTGCAAATAAAAGCTCAGAGCTTCAGGGAGAAGGAATTGTCCCATGAGTCAATTTACATTAAGTTGTACTCTGGCTGAGACTGCAGCCTTTGGAAAGGTGCTTTGCAAGATGGGGGGCAGTTTCCTCCCTTCTTTAAAATTTGAGTAAATGCTCAAAACTAAGAGTTTCTCTCCATACCAGGAGGTTTTGTAATGACATTATTCCTGGGAGGGAGACTCACTTCCTGTTGGTTTTGGTCTGCATTTTTATGGCTGCTGTGTGTGTGCGTGTGTGTTTGTGTGCTGACAAAACAAGCCCGGTTTAAAGTCTGTTCTCACTAAGGCCCTACTTTCTTCTCCACTCAAAAATTCATGTACAAGTCCCTCAAACTCTCCTGCTGAGCAATGAGGCAGGACCACCATAAGAAGGGATTATTGGCATTGAGAGAAGAGGGGGCAGCATACAAGGAGCACTAACCCAGTTAAACTTGTACTATCGAAGTAATTTGTAACATTAAGTGTGTGACTTATTAGATCTTTCTAAAGGAAATGTTCAGAGTTATCTAGAAGCATATGCATAACACCATTTTAGTTTTCCACCTATCTAAATTAAAACGTATATTCCACAGTTTTTCCTTGGATGAAGTTGCTGTAAATATCAAAATACCTCTGCAGGAGGATTTTTAAAAAATGTTTTAGTCTGCTTTGGAAAAATATTTCAATAAGTGATTGTCAGAGCTTCAAATTCTCTCCGTGTGCAAACTGCAACCCATTGCAACCTAATGTGTACTTACATCATACATAGTCATAATTATTCTGTAGCTTGCCCTTAAAGCAGGAAAAGAATCTATGGTGGAGATTAGGAATGCACTGAATACATCAAAATTAGTTGAACCATTCCTCATGAGCTCCTCCTAAACAGATATCTAGCTATTCTCTACAAAGCCAAAGGGATACATCCAGTGGATAAATCTTTACCCTTCAATCATGCTTGAGGAAATAGATTTCAATAACGGTAATTTTAACAAACCTCTTAATAGTATTCCACAACATAATGAGCTAAATGAGTTTAGGATTAATTACTACAAACACCTGGGAAGATGGAAGTACTTTCAGTGACATATGTTTGCTGTATTAACTGGGAACTGAATAAGGAATTTAGGTGAGACCACCACCACTACTGTTAGTTGCCAGATGCTGATATTTACCTTGAGCTCTATAAAGCAGCACCAACCTTTTTTGCTTGTCAGGATTTTGAGTTCTGGACTTTCCATCAATATCGGCCCATTTGTTACTGAAAAAGGGCAGATTTCTGACTCTGAGGACAAATAGCAAAGCACAACCACCATATAAACTTTCCTCCTGCAAAGGTGCTTTCTCTGCATATTTATTGGGATAATTTCTCCATTCCTCAGATCATTCGCAAAACTTTCTCCACCTGACATAGGACAAGTTATTCTGAATATGCTGAAAACTTAATATATAGATGAGTGTGTGTCCAATCTACCCTGTTCCTGTTCATTTACTGATGGAGATGATATATATTCCTGTTCATATACTGATGGAGGGGTGAAGAGTGACAGATATTCCAGATTCTGCCCTTGTTTATATATTTCTCAATAAATCCACTGAAGTGTTAAAGAAATCTTTAAGTTACACAAGCACAAGTGAGATCAGAAGCTGGCTCTCAATGCTGATTTCAAATACCTAGTCTGAAAGTTGTAAAAGACACTTACGTATAAGATAGAGATTCAAGCAGCTCCACAGCATCAGTTCAGGAAGGAAAAGCTCCTCATTAAGGTCCAATTAATCTTGTGCTGAAGTAGCTAGCAAAAAGGGTCACATGAACAACATGCTAAATATGCCCACCTCTCCCCTCTTTATGTACAGCACCTCAAGGCAAATAACTTATATATGAACTTAATCTTTACTTAAGAACTTCTTTGTGGATTTAGTCTAAAGTCATTAAAGTAACAGAATTCTGTTCTTATGGCTTAGTATCAGCTCTAAAGTAGGTTTTTCTGAACTTCATTCACTGGCTTCTGAAGCTGTTATTCATCTACCAAACTCTTAGTTTGTAACTATTATTACTGACTGTTACATTCTACACCAGACTTTTTTGCTTTCTTGGTTTTGTTTTGTTAGCAATTTTTAGCACATTTAACTTTTGTTCTCTAAATGCTTCCATCTTTCTAGGAACACTGTAAGTGTCCCTGTAGTCAGTAGGTGCCTTTCATAGACTGCAAAAAACTATAACTCAAATCAAAGAAATGGGGGGCAAGGCACTTTACAGAATATCAGCATGGTACTAGAAATGCCATTGGGTCAAAAACATAAAAAAAAACCAAAAACCAAAAAACCCAACACAAAAACAAACAAAATCCCAAAAACCCCAAAAAACAAAACAAAAAATCCCCCAAATAACAATAATCTTGAAATAAATAAGACATGTAATCTTAAAGAAATATATGGCCTGCCTGCACTTATCTCTTGTGGTCCATGAGTAAAAACATAGAAAAATTCTTCAACACTCTTACTCTGAATTCCTGAATATACCTGCCTTGTACATGGACAAAAGAAAAGTCCTGTTCTCTGTGCATCATCTCAGTGCCTCTCAAAAGCAACACTTTAAGCTCTGTTGGCAAAAGGGTTCTTTGGCCACTGTAAGTTATCTTCATGAAAAACGAGATAGGAAGAGGTCGGTGGAAAAGACAGTGGCATAAATCTCTACCAGAAAGTGTTTTTGATCTTGCATAAATTCTAAAGATAGGCAACACAGACTGCATAACAACTAGATAGCTATATACCCACATGCAGCCTGTTGGCATATTAATAGGGAAAAGAAAACACTTGCAAGTATTTTGTACCCAAAAATTAGTCTCATAATAAGAACCACTGAAAGGAATTTAGATAGCATAGGTCTGTTTAGTGCTGGTAATGGACCACTGCAATTTCCCATTTGAATACTAAGTTTCCATGTTTTTGCATATCCCTAGCAGATACTAATTTTGTGATGCTTTATTAGGGTGACAGTTACTGATATCTAGGGAAAATGTATAACTGATTTACTGGTTTCCATTCACAGAGAGAGTGAAACTAAGGACCATTGGGAAATACGAACTAAAATTCCTTGAAAAATATTTATCATTTACTAGTTGAAGGTAACTGCTAGAAAGATCATTTCTGATGAAGTTTTATTCCAGGTTTGTCAGAATAATGACTGAAAATGAAAAACTGAAGGCGTTTATTTGCTCTGGTTGCTGAGTTACAGGGAACAGTAAGTCCCAAGTGTAATGGGAAAGCAACAAATTTCCAAAGCTTAATGTGTAACGTTCTGGTTTCAAAATGAAAGGATCAAATCTGAGAGCAATATTTTGCTAACACTTTTTTAAGAAGCCGTCTCTAGATTGGCATAATGAGATACAGGTTTTTCAGGGTCAAATGCAAAGTTGTACCTCACATGCTTTCCAGCACAAAAAGACCAGGATAGAATGAGGCAGTTCCTTACAGTTTGGATACCACCAAGAAACTGTGGTGAGAGCTGGCCCCAGCAGGGTGGAAGAGGAACCTTGGGCAATGAGTGCAAGGGCCGTGGGTCCGTGTTTGTGGCATTGTGGCATAGGCATCAAGCAACTCATATGTAGCTAATACAGCACCAGCTGGGGCTTGACATGTCTGGAGTAACAGAAACATGTGACATGTGGTGGCAAAAATGGTTCCTGCAAAAATATGGTGACAGCTGCAGCTTTGGGGATTTTTTTTTTCTTTTATTTTGGTTGGTTGGCAAAGTGTACTTGTTTTTTGGGTTTTTTTAATGAAGGAAGACTACCCCATTTTTCTGCAGGTATTTAGTAGGTAGGCATCTATTCATGAAGTGGATATGTACTGTGATCCCCCTGCTCAGCATGAAAGGGTTTTTGAATCCACATCTACTGCATGTGAAGGGGGTTCTGTCAGCATTCCAGAGGCTGACATGCAGCTGGAAAAGTGATGCTTCCATGCACAGGTGAGCAGGAGAGTCAGCAAGAGGGTGTGAGGGCTGCACATCTGGGCTGAGACAATCAGCTGGCAGAGCCTGAAGCTCGTACCTTCTTGTTTAAGTTAATTGAACGTGGGAAAAAAATGCAGCTTTCAACATCTTGATTAGTTCCAGGTGTAATGGAGTGGGTGGAGAAGAGTTTTGAAATGTCTCAGGCTGTGTTTTCTTCTAGTTGACTGGGTACTGGCTTTTAGGGTATCTTGACCAACAGCAGCAGAAATCATGCCAATAGCATTTATTAAAATAGTTTTGGATCTGCTGCAAATACACAGTTCAACTTGCAGCATTCACTGCAGAAACCATGAGTTCTCTTGGATAGTATCTTTCTAGTAATTTTCATTTTTCATCATCAGCTCAGAGAAATATTTTCCATCTACAATGGTGGAGTGAGTAGCACGTCTCACTTAAATGTGTTCATGTAGATACTTATGCATTTGGTTCGTTATGAAACAAAGACTAAACTAGAAATAAAACTGATTTTCTGGTTAACATGAAAATTCCAACTTATTTATAACAACAGAAAAAAAACTGCGGATGTAAACCATTAAAAAAAAAAGAATGCTCATCTTAATTTGGGCTGAGTTTCAGTTCCTTCAGTGGTTTTTCATAATGGGCAAAACTCCTTGAATGAGATGCCACTCAATAAACAATGAAAATTTAAAAAAAAAAATCCCATATAACTTGGTTTCTGGAGTAGGTTTTCACTAAAGATGTCACAAACTCATATCAGAACCTGGTTGTCTGTATCCTTAGCATCCATTTCTTGCAAGAAAGAACCTCTTCCTGCAACTGAGCTCTTCACAAGGTTTTCTAAGAAATTGTTAAAATTTGTGGTGATTTCCTCAGAATTCCCTTGTTCTTCCCTGAGTGTGTTTTCCCCAGTGGCAAAGCTGTGAACGTTGGAAATTACCACCACATACAGTGCCCACCATCATGTCTCCTTGTGCTGTTGATCTCTCATCCTGTAAATGGCCCTGATTTATGTATTTGCTAAAGAGAAAGGGAGGATAATCTCACAGAAAGTTGTTGAGGGGATAATCTCATGGGAGGTTAAGAAGGATTAATGTTATCTTATTGAAATAAAACTAATTTCACATATAGAAGGATATATTTTGCCTAAAGAAAGAATAGATAAAAATAAAGCCTACGCTATGCATTTAACTGTGTCTCTAACTGTATTTGAAAATAATAGCTCTTATCTTCTGTGTTTAATATGCAATGTGAGCTGGAAAACCCAAGTTTATATCTCAGGCTTTCCCTTCGTCTGTAACCCAGTTTTTATGAGACATTCTTTTGATGTCATTGTACTTTATTGTGTACACTGCTTGGGACTTTAATCCACAGATTAATGGCACAACAGAATGACAGTTCCAAAATATGCACTTGGTTATTCAGAAAACATTAATCTTTAGAGCTGTGTTGTATTTAAAAAGCGATATATTGTATAATCCTGTAGAATGCTTTCCTGCATACACATATTTCTGTGTATTAAAACCTTTATCAAAAAATACTCAAACCAACTTGTTTATCCTTTGTTCTGCTACAGTTTTCAATAATTAGGGGATCAATTAATTAAAAGATCAAAAGCCCTAAATAGTAGGTCAGTTATGATTTTCCTTTTAAAACATATTTTATGTGCTTCTATTTATGAACATAAAATAGCTGCTCATACTGAAGCAATTTTCAGGCTTCAAAAAAACCAGATAGATTTGAAGCCAAAGTTACCCTTTTTTTGCCTTCTTTGTTTTGGCCATGCATAATTCCTAAATGAACACCCGACCCCATGCTGTAGCAAATTAAAAGCCTTTGTATGTAAGGAACATGGAATTGCTTCACATTTCAAACAACTCCAACTCTTGAAAAAACCCTGATGGCGCAAAATGGCTGAAAATGCACAAGCTTTTAAGAAAGGCAAGGTATTTAAAAGCCTTTTCTGATGTGTGTGAGCACATCCCTAATGCTGCTTCTCCTTACCAGTAAAGGCTCTTGTTGACAGGACAAGATGGCATTAATGATTTTCTACCCTCAAGGTCCACCACCTTTCACACCCATACATCATCCTGCTTTCTCCAGCTACACTTCTCTCCGCTGCAAACATAGAATCAGAACAGAAACATCCTTTTGTCCCTCCTGTTACCATACAGCTTACCTCCTCCAAACACTGCTATTTTTCATCATCACCTGCATCCCTCCCCCATTTGCCCAAGTCCCACAAACCAAGATATCAAAGTCTACACCTCATGCACAGCCCACAGAAGAAGACATTCTCTCCCACACTCCCATTTCACAGCCCCCCAGCCCTGTCACGATTGGCTCTGAATCTGGGAATAGAAATGTAGACACCGGTTGAATTTCTGCAATCCTGCAGGATTTAAGTGACAATGCAGTTGAAGATCTCCCAGGTGGGGCTAGGAGCTTTTGCCTTAAATAATTTTATCCCCAGAAGTTTGCTGTAGTGATGAAGGAGCAGTCTCATGGTAATTATTACAAGAGAGACATTTCTGTGCCACAGACATTGTTCCTGTTATTTGAACTATTGATCAACAAGCAGGATTTGCCCAATTCTTGGATGCAGTTTACATATTCTCATGTTATGAAGTCATGTTCATTCACTGAGGTTTTGCCACCTATTATGTGGTTTTTATAGCATTTTTGATTTTTGTATAGTTCTGAACCCAAAGTGTTTCGTGCCATTTACTAAACTATTAAAAAAAGAAAAGAAAACAAAAAAAAACCCCTGCTTTATTTCACTCATATTCCCTCATGCAATCAGTTTATTTCTGCTCTTGTTTCTCTTTATTCCTGATACATGCTCTTATGTATACTCAGAAAATGGGCTAGGAAATTAGCACTCTGGGGATAAGCAAATCATGGTTTTCTGTTACATTTGTTCTTTCCATCCTTCCTTAGAAGTTATTTTTTTAGGGAAGCCTGTATTGCAAATGGAATTTATTTTTGGAATTACCTTTGATTCATTATTCCTAAAAGACAGAAAAAACGAAATATAAAATATTTAAAATACCATATCTTAAATGCTTAATTTTCCCAAGGTTATTTTATTGGGAAAACTTTCATTTAGTAGGGTTTGGGGTTTTTCTCTGTTGAAATGCTACTGTGGTAACTTGTTGTTTGCAAATATCATTCCATGAAGCTATCAGCAGATGAATGCCTAGACCCAGGAAAGAATATGGTTGTACAGTTACACTCTCTCAAAGCTAAATATTGAACATAAGCACAATTTTTTTTTCCAAATTAAGGCTGCAATGAGGACTACATTGTTAAAAGGCACTGAGAAGAGTTGAACTATGCAATATCTCTTTTTTTTTTTTTCTGAACATGTAAAAGAAGATTCTTTCGATTGTCTCTAAAGATGAAGGTGTTATATTGATTCAGGTAAATTGAATTTTACCCAGTCACTGGATTACCTTACATATAATAGTAAAGCAGTGAGGTTTAGTACTCATCAGCCTGGGACAGTTGGCATTCTCCCAGACAACTCCTGGAGTATACGGACTCTTACATTATTTTAGAATAATACTGAAAATGAGTGTTTCAGAATGCAAATATATTTGATCTTATGAATATGGACATATCCATAGCTACTCATTGCCATAGCAGATTTAACCTTGTCTTTAGAAGTGTTTGAATCTAATTATTATTTTCAGAGATGAAAATAAATGCTAGCCAGCTTAATTCTATCAATAATGAGAAATCTTTTTTCCATAAATTAACATTATATAATCAGTCTTTGAAGAGTTCCTCAAATTTCACATGGTTATTTCTCAATCACAAATTCAGTCCTATTTGCAGTTGTTTTTGTGTGTGCCTTTAAGTTTCATTGTTTTTTTTTCTCCCACATAAATATGTCAGCAAAGGAACACTGTATGTATGCATATTTATATGTGTTCATGTCTTGGTTTTTCCTGCTTGCTCATTCTTGGCAAAATTTTGGATCACACCAATCCTTCTTCTAGAGGTGCAGTGCTCAAGTGATATATTTAAGTGCACCAGTACCTTGCATTCCTTGCAGGACTTTTAGTATTATCAACAGATTCTAACTATACATCAGCCATGAAAACTTTACTACATTAAGCCAAGCTGCAGAAAAGCTTTACCAAGGTCCACATAGGCAGCAAATAATTGGGTTTTTCACAATCCCCTCTGTCTCCACAACTGAAAGCATTATTACATTTAGCCAGCAGTGAAAGGAGGTTTTTAAAAAGCACATTTGAACAGCTATTGTCAGTTAAGTTTATTGTGAACTAATACCAGGCCTCCTTTTAATTGTCACTATGTCTTATCTGCCATCTTCCTGTCCCTCTACATTTTCCTCCTGGCAGGGCTAGTGCTTATTTCATAATAACTGCTCTCTCTCTGTGTCAAGGACCCTCTTATGAGTAAGTCTTTGTGCTATTTCATTCTGTCTTCCCTTATACCTTTCTTTTTCTCTGGATTAAAATCTTGCTCAGGCCCCCAACACCTCCTGCTGAGTGGTAGGGGCATCTGCCATGGGCTCTGTCACTATTCTTCTTCCATTAAGACCAGAACAGACCATTTTCTCAACTCAGCTGGTTTGTGAACTCATACCAAATGTTTTACTTGCTAAACTTCATATAAAGTGTTAGCAAGTTCTCCTCACAGTTCAGTTAGACAGAACTATCCTTTTCCAGCCCAAGAACCAAGCACACCACTACAGCTTCAGGCCCAAAAGTTATAAACAGCAGCAAATTGAAGAGGTTAATCTGGGACAATGGGACTTCATGACCTTAAGGTGTAACTGGACAATTTGGTAAATGGACCAAAATTTATAAAAATGTGAAAAGCTGTGATCTGTCATCCATCCTGGGTGGAGCCATGGCTGGGCTCTTGTACTGCCCAAGGTGTATCCTATGAATGCCTTTTTAATAAATACTTACTGTCCTTTAACAGTGTCTAGCCTCTGTTCCAGGTAGGTTCTCAAGGCATCAGGTCATCTTCTCCAAACTCTTTCGTCTCCAGTAGCAGCATTCCTTATTCTCTTTTCAGAACAGATGCCATAAAGTATTGCTTTGCCGCATTCCCTATTCCTCCTATCCCACATTCATCCACTCCTCTCCTTTCTATCCAAGGGGCAACTCCAGTTTTTCTCTCACCAGCTCATATCCTCTACATATTCCGCAACATTATAATTTGTTTTCAAAATGTGTTATTAACCTGTTCTGTTCTCTTGAGTGCCAGGAGGTACTGTGTATTTTTGATGGCCTTATCAAGTGTGAAACCATCAGTGGTTGGAAAGTCAGTTACAGAAGTGCTTTAAACAGGGGTTGTACTAAAGATATGGTAAAGAATGCATACATATCCTTTTCCACTTGGCTTGGTACATGCCAAATTCTGGAGTTTTCTACCCAAAAATTATTAGAATAGTCCTTAAAAACGGGATGTGATGGAATACAATCTTTGAAACTACTACTTCACAATTAAAGTAGTAGGCAAACTGAGAGATTTTTTCTTTAAATTACTGGAAGCTCCCAAAATACTGTGAGTAGGGCTATCCTGAAAGTATATTTAGCTTCTCTGAAATTAGTCTTTTTTTTTTTCATATTACGTGTTATAGCCATGCACTTTCAAGATGTAACTGAATTAATTTCTTTCCCATTGGCTTTTCCTTTCTATCAAGCTGCATGACTCAATTTGTAACTGAGTTCAGCTATTCATCACAAAAAAGTGGTTTCAGAATTTGCTGAATCACATACTGCCTGGCTGTCCTCGTTTTTGCCAGGAATATCAAAATGTGGCATGAAAAACCTGTTACCAAAAAGAGAGATTTCAGTTTTTCTCTTAGAGTATTTCCATATTTTTCTAGAATTCATATTGCCGGGGTATTTTTATAATGACCATAAATCTGCTGCACTCACGTAATCCTTCCATTATGTGCGAAAGAGCAACACTACATGCTTTAGGTTAATTAGAGCATAATTCCCCAAGCAACATACATATGCGCTGGCACTGAAATGAAGACTTAAGGCTGGTTGGCTGATTTTAATGGTGCTTTATCATTTTCCATCTGTCAAAAAACAAACAGTAGGCTATTCTGTTCACTTCCGATCTCTCACAGAGATAACACTCACTGGAGACACATGGTTTTATCAGGAACACTCAAATCATCACCCAGTCTTTTAGTTTTCCACAACACAACCACATGCAAAGTGGAGAGCACCATGGCAGGGTATTTGACCATGGGATTTCTTTGCCCCTGCCAAAATTGGATGTGTTTAATAGTTCTCTATATTCTCCATGCATCCATGATAAACATGCAGCAATCTGTGCATTAACTAGTATGTAGCATTGCTTTTCCTTCAGTAAAAGCCCTTGCTCAGAATCCTATGTGAGCAGGGTATATTTAATACTTAGGCAAACTGCCTGCAATAAAACTATTTTGAGCTCTCTTCTAGATGATCTGCCCTTTAGATTAGTTCAGGTTCACACAGCTGCACAGCGAATAGAAATATTTCACAGCTCAATAAATGGGGCAGCTGGTATTTTGATTCATCTCAGAGCAATTTCACTGTGAATCAATAAAGTATGGTGCTCATTTTGAACAAAAGAGCACGTTTCATGAGATATCATCATTGTCATCATGGTCAGCTTCTAGCAGCCTAGAGATAAATGGATGTGTCTCTCAGAACCTTACCTTTTCTCATCTTAACATACGTATTGACATTTCACTTCCCTATTAGTTATTAGGTCACAACCATTTGAAACAAAAGAAACAAATAAACAAACAAAGCCAGAAGAAGGAAAGAAGAAAAAAGATAAAAAGGAAGTGTTAAAGCATTGCTTGTGTGAAAAACAAAAAGCAATTGAAATTTCCCTGGTTTCCTGGGAGGAAGTACTCAACAGGGATACCAAAACATATGAACATTTTGGGCGTGCCTCGGCATTCTAGAATCAAAGTCCCATTTTTTAAGTTCTGCAATGGTAACGGCTGTGCCCTCTGTGCTAGTTTTAACTTGGCTGCTTTGCACTTGCCAGGACCACCCTTTTTCTCTTTGTTATGTTTCAATTCAGTGGTCTCTAAAGTATGGCTCTAGTCTGTGTCAAGATATTTATCTTGTACTTTTGTCTGTTGAAATAATTCTTAAGTATTCATTTTCTTCTTTGGTTTTCTGTCAATGATATTTCCTATCTTTTTCTGAGGTGTTGCTTGAAGAACTATTGGCAGCATTTCAGATTTGTGAAATACAATGAAAATTCATTTATTTTTGGGAGATGAAAAAATGTAACCAGGCATCACCTCTTAATAAAACATCATTTGAAGGCCACTGAAGGTTGCATGACTGACTATTCAACATCAAGACTACATTTCTTGAAAAAAAAGTTAGTGATTTTTCCTTCCCTTGCTCCATCTGATTTAAATAGATGTTTCTTGCATATTTTTTTCAAGTCTAATTTTCACTAATTAAATTTTCCATTTATGCATATTACGGAAAAACTGGTAACTCAGCTTCTATATCCATGTAGTTTTTATTCAAATTATTTCTTTTTAGCCTGAAATTCACAGCACTTGGTCTTATTTCAAAGTTATTTCGTTTTGCTAAACTGGAACTTTGTTCATATTTCAAAAGAACAGAAGAACGCAGTCATAAGACTGTGTTTCACAGGAAACAGGTGGACAGTAAAACCTTGTATGGATTTTTTTTTCCTTTAATAACTTGCAAACAGGACCTCTTTCCTTATTTCTTAATTGATCATATCACAAAGTGAATACTTTGCAAAAAAGAACTATTTGGGTAAAATTATATATATATTTCTAAAATCACAGACTTTCTGGGCATAATATTGGGTTAACACCTCCTTTTTCAGCTCCTTTAATAGCTTGTCCCTCAATAGACCTATGGCACCTCCATTTTTGACAACTGTGTCCATCATTCCCACCCCCCCAAAAAAAAGATAATGAAAAAGTCAGTCAACGGCCTTTTGACCATTGCTAATTGTTTTCTTTAAAAATCTGTAGACAAAGGAAGTCAATTCCATATTCTATACCAAACTCCTGAAGAAAGGGATATTTGGCACAGAGCAGTACTGTACATCTTAGAAAAAAAATTAACCTCCTCCCACATTTTTCTTTTTATTTTTTTTTTTGTTTGTTTGTTTTTTTTCAAGAAGCCATGTTTTATTGCCTTTCTGGGAATTTTTTGGCTGAGGTTGGGGGCACAAGGGGCCCATTGCCTTACAGTAAAAATTGTCAATGGAATAGTCAAAAGGGTTTCTTTTTTCTGTGTGTGGTGCTCACACTCACGCTTTCTATTTTCCAAACTGTGTTGTGGATTTTGCCTATGAACTCTGGTAGCCATTGAACTCAAGTGGGATGTGACATGAAATTTGTCTATTGTTCTATTCTGGGTTTTGATTTCTTTACAACATAACAGAGTGTTTTTAACTCTGTTTTGCCAGTTATTTCATATCGCTGTGTTTTTGGCAAAGAGTAAACAAAAATATCGTGGAAAGTAAAGTGTTTAACGTACTGAGGGATCTTTATTTAATATATTTTTACCAACTGGGAAAAGTTTAGTTTTATTTCTCAAAAGCCCTTGCAGCGGTAATTTTATCCTGAATGTTGGTATCCCCATAGCCCAAATATTTTTCATTTTCCACAAAGTGTTATGAAGACACAGTTAAAATGTACTTACCAGAGACAAACAATACAAACAATGCTGCTACAGGAGTAGCTGGTAACAAAGAAAATTGTATTTTAAAACTACATATAGAAGACAGAGAAAATTAATACAGTGTGTTATCAAAATAAATTGAAGGTCCTGAGATTTTCCTTGTTGACTTTCTGCAGTTTTTCAGGGGGAAGAAAAGTCAAGAATCTTCAAGTTAATTGGATGTCCAGCTGCATCTACAGCCATGAACAAAGTCATATAAGACAAATCAGTTGTCTTAGTAAATAACATTTATGTTATTGTAGTCTGTTAGCCAACAAACGGAAACTTTTGTGTTTGGCTTTGTAGTTTTTTTTCTCAGACTTGAGGAAGAGATTTTTTGTCAGAAAGTTTTCCACATTTCAACAGAATAGATTTTATCTTTCTGCAAATCTGCACATAGCTACATTCAAAAATTTAGTCCTCAAAATCGTCCTTAAATCCTCTTCAAATCCTGCCTAATTCTTGGTATGCCGACAACCATATGGTTGTCTGTTTTTCCTAGGCATCTGCAAACATATCTGTGGGAGCACCCAGAGCCTCTTGCATTTTGAGGTGAAGGAAATGTGTTTCTGAGGACAAATCCACAGAAGCTCTAGATATTACAGGAGTGAAGTAGGAGATGGAGCATAGCTTCACATCTGAGCTCTTCTCATTTTGGTGGGGTATGGACTCTCTCTTTCCAGCTCCCATGGGAGTGACACAAAGGTATGAACAAGCTAAATTCATCCTCATTTTTCCTGTTGCATCTGTGCTGCTCTGTGGAAAGAAATGCACAATGCAAAGACCAAAACAAAGCACCTGAAGAGGCAACACAATTCTTCCCAATAAGGACAGGAGTGCTGAGCTCACCAAGGGAATGGAAATGGCCTGTATTCTGATTTTTATTCTATTCTCTGTCCTTTAGGCACCACCCACTGAGCATTCATTGAGTTACTACCAACATCTGCTACCTCAGAACTTCTGGACACTTCAGTGAGCTATAGCATCAGTGAGTCCCACCCAGCAAAATAAATGTAGCCATCCTAACAGTGGTCCTGGTGCCAAAGGAGATGGCAGAAGTATGGCTGCAAACTCCCCTGAGCTGTCATGATTGTCCATTACCACCATTTCTGATTTAGAATGAGTAGAGCCTTGGCAGCTGTTCTCCAGTTGTGATTTGATCTCATTTGACATGCAGACCACTAATGTTTCTAGTTGTTGGTAGTAGTACAAAAAATTTGCAGGAGATACTTTAATACAGAAAGAGATATGGTAGAAAGAGTCTGGCGAAGTTTCTGGAAAGATTTAAACTGTCTTTATCCTGTGGGAGGGATAGGCAACTGGGACAGAATTCAGGTCTCAGAAGTAGATACATTGAAGGGCTTAACACAAAAATCTACCTGTTCCTGTGTTTTACTGGTGGGATTGTTGAAGTCCAAATTATATTTAATGTGGATGTTTGCTGTGTGTAATTTAGACCACTATGCGATCAAAGGGATACTTAGGGGAAAACACTAATACTACTGTGTGCATGTCACCTCTTAGACTGAAATTGCATTCCTTACATGCTGTGCAAGTCTTAGGTGGACAGTGAATTAAACTCCAGGATCATAAATAGGCCAAAGACACATTTTTAATGCATGTTGTTAAAATTAAAACGTACATGTATGGCCATTACAGAACAATTTTTGCTGCTCTTAAAATAAGGTGGGATTTCCTTTCTGAAAATTCTCTGAAAAAAAAGAGGGTTTTAACCTCTGGACTGCAGTCTATAAAAAAAAAATCCTGAATTTTTTTTTTTTAAGTAGAATAGGAAAAATAAGAGTTAGTGATCTTCAGAAAGAACATGGGAATATTAGAATGGTTTTTTTACCACTATTCAAAGTCTAATGTATAGGAAAATGTTGCCTACTATTTTTAAAGAAGCCAAATGTATGATCTGTTTAACAGGAAACCAAATACATCTTTAACTTCTGAAGGGAGGAAAAGGGTAGGGGGAAGATCAGCTTAATGCAATTTCAATTAGAAACACAATAGTCTGGGATTTTATTTCAGGGATTTTTGTATTAGGAACCACAGAAACCAAAATTATTCAAATAAATTCAGTAATGATCTGAAAAGTAATGGGATAATGTGCTAAATTATTTTTTCCTTTTGTTCTGTCACATTTTTAATCCCTTTCTTATTTCCATATGGTATAGGAAACTAAGGATTCTAGGGCTTTTTCCCATCTTATTTATAATTTTCTTTGAAAATTTAATATTACTGATTTTAGCTATATAGTATTTAAATATAGGCCAGTAGCCTGGCTAGTAGCCATTGCTCTGCAGAAGCAATGAAGAAATTCCAGGCTGTGGAAATTAGTATTTTTCATAAAGGGAAATATGATAAAAATTTATACTCAGAAATAAATCCCCAGCTTGTACTTTTGCAGGCTGTCAGACATGGTGTTTTTGAAGTCTAAGCCAGCAGGCAGGGGGAGAGCTACAGTGGGGGTTTCTGCAGGCATTCCTTTCTTCCACATGCTCCTCCGAGGTGGTCCCCTATGTTCAGCACAGTTTCAGACAGAAAGGATTATTCTGTAAATGATGTATTTCTCTGCTCTAGCTAGCTCCTGCCCATTTCGTTTTCTTTTCAAAGAGTAGAATGTATAGCAATTATTTCTTCACTTGTAACTTTTTTCTCTGAGGCCAGCTACAAAGCCATAAATCTCAGAGTGACCTAAGAAATTTCAAGTGTTATAAAAAGAATTTACTTTTTTGGAATCCAGACATAAAAATTGTTGGGGTTACTGTTGGAGGCTGTGAGTCTCTCCTCAGCAATACAACCCATTTAGTAAGAAAGAGAGAGAAAGAGAGAGAGGCGAGTGAAAGAAAAAGAAAATACCAGAAAAGTAAGGGAGTGAAGGGAAAAAGGAACCTTGAAGGTCTCCATGTCCTAACTTAGGAATGTGCCCAGTGGATACGGCTCTGAAATTTAAAAGATGTCTTTACTTAAAGGGTTCCATATTATCCTTCAGCAAACTGCTCCTTCACTTAAAGATCCTTTCTCTTAGAATTTTCTCTAATACCTAATGTAAATTTTCCTCACTGAAGTTTTAACTTTTATTTCCTGCCCTATTCTTAGTGGACATTACCATAAGTTGTCTGCCTCTTAGCAGGTCCAAGAAATACACATAATATGGTTTTGTATTTTCCCTCATTCTTCTCTTTGCTACCCTCAGCCAAACTGCTTTTCTCACATTTTGTTAAAGGTCCCATTTATAAGAATTCCAGTTATTCATGAGACTTCCCAGGAAGAAGAGTCAGCCCATAACTTTCCTGACTGTACAGACCCACCTTTAAGTTGTTCTGAATGTTATGGAAGGACTGCTTTAGTATTTCATTCAATTTACACCTTCAACAGCATTAATATCAGTAGTTTTACTAGAAATTTGGGGACACAGGATGAGGTTCATCTGGCCAAATGTAGATAGTTACATCTGATCTTGTCTCCTAGCTCATTTGGGTAAGGGAAACGGGAAGTTTTGAAGCAGGACTTCAGTCACATAAAAGAAGATGTCTACATTTGTTTGAGAATTAAAAGGAAATCAGACCTAAAAGAAACAGGAAAGACACCTAAAAGTGCCTATTATTTTTATTTAACTGTATGGAGTCTAGAGGCAAGCCACTCAGAGTGCAGTTGCCTGTAAGTCAATAATAGGAACCTATAATCACATTTAGAATAAACAGCCTAGAGCAGACTATTGTTGATTTTGCATGCATATTTACAGAGAAATAGCTGTAACTGTATCTTGAGGAATTTCATATTTGCCCTGAAAAAGATGGCTTACCTCCAGAAGCTGCACAACATTCTCTAGGACATAGGATGTTACAGGAGGATTCAACATTTATTTAGGCTATCAAAGCCAAAGAGGGAGCAAGAAGACAGAGCTAGGTGAAGAAGACAAGGCTTGTCATGAATTAATTTTTCCTATAGCTCTGTAGTTTGGTACATATATATCACATTCAATATGTGATGCCTGATTGATCTGTAATATGAATGCAGTGTTTTATACTGCCATAAATTCTTTTATTATCTGAAAGCATATTCCTAGTACATCTAATTCTCCCACTGGGAGCACTGGCAAAATTCCCAGTGGCTTGAATAAAAAACAATAAAAATGCAGAATAAAAGAACAGGGTTTAAATCAAGAGTATAAACCAATTAGATATTTTCATGTTTGGTCTTTGAACTTCTAAATATAATTAATACCTATTGCTCTGTTTCCAAAGTCACCAGTCCTGTCAACCATGCTGACTCTCTCAGCCTTTTTCATGCCAACACTAAGGGCTGTCTTCTGTTCTGTTTTAGCCAGACACTGCCATTGCCCTTCCCATGTGTCCCTCTCTTCCCTTAGCATCCAATGTTCTTAGACTCCTCTTCCTAATCAAATCTTTTAGCAGATGATAAGAGGGCAGAACATATGCAAATTATCTTAGTGAAGTGGATCCTAAATAACTGAATCAGCAACACAACTTCCAACTACCACACTAATTAATCTCTTATTTATGGCTCATTGTCAACTGTACATTTTTGGAGTGCTGACAGCTATAGTTGTCATCCATCAATAAATAATGTTTCAATGGTCTCTTACAGGCCAGGATGCAATTTAAAGCTGTGAATTACTCAAAATAAGATAGGGTAATGTATAAACACAGACAGACCAAATGATTTTATCCCACCTTAATTAGTTTTACTTTTTTTATTTGGCTAGCTTTGTATTAGGGAATTGAATGTGTAGAATATTGTGCTCATTTGTCATGTACTTAAACACAACCTAGGCTGCTAGACCTTACTGAACAATACCTGTTAGACAGAAATGTTTGTCAGAAGAGTCCTCATTACTCAGCAGTCGATGTCATTCACTACCTTTGGTCAAATTGATTCCCTGGGATGATGCACAATTAAGTAGATTCCCACTGTATGTAATTAAATAAAGTGTAGAAAACTACCTGTGAAACACTGTAGCATACATTGCTCACTAAACTTTCAACCACAGTTTTAATGAGGGTTTTCCTCCACATTCCTTGCAAATTGCTCTAAGTGGAGCAATTAAACCCTTAAGTGTGTGGACATTAGAAGTATGGCAGACTCGATTAGGCAGATCTTTCCTGACCAAAATGACATGGATGATACCCTACTCAAGGGTCATGAAAATGATTTGCAGGAGGTCCTAAGTCAGAAAATAGAGTCATAGTTGAAATATCCTCCCTAGCTCTTCTTACTATTCCTGGGTGTGGAACAGTCCTTGCCGGAAATTCATAACTTATAAGAAATTCCTAAGTTATAAGAGAAATCAATCTCTTGTTTGAACATTTGCTTTATCATACTGAATTCTGTCTGAATAACCATTCCATCTCAATGTGATTACATATATGCATATATATATATATATATATAAACAATTCCATATCAATAACTATATTATACCCGTGGTACAATTGTAACAGTATGAGGGACAGATGCAAACCTGGTAAGGATCTTTTTGAAAAAATATGTTTACAGTTAAATAAAAAATAAATTAAAAATTAAATAAAAAACTTTGTAGCATATATACTGGTCAAAGTCAGAGATGCTGGCCAAAACCTCTGTACAATTCAATAATAAAAAGTCTCCAGATCTTCAAGTCTCTATTCCGTCTCTAGTTCAAGGTGATTAGGTTCTTCTATTAAATCTTCAACTCAGCATTATTTATTTTTAATTTTTTTTGGGCAATATATGAAACCAAACTGACTTAAGTTGGAGCTATCATTCTTATTGTGTGTGAGCTACTTATTTTTGGGACATTTGTTTGTGCATACCCAAAATCTTTTAATATCTAATCTGTTATGCACTCACAGTTGAACTACTCACAGCTACCTTCAACTATCTAGAAAACACACCATGCAAAGTTAGTTGGTATAACCTCATTTAACAGATTATGGGAGGAAAAAAACCCTCCATTTTAAAAAAGGCCCCAAAATACACATTCAGGACAGATTTAATGAGTGTCCATGAGGAATATTCATGGCTCTTCCATGACTACTGGAATTGCCAAGACATCTGGTTTATTCCAGAACTAAACTCATAGTTTAAGCAGGTTAACAAGAATAACACCCACAGAGATGTGAACAACTCTCTCAATGCAGGAAGATTACATAGTTCCTAACTTTTACCACTTGGCAATTGTGTCAACAGAGTTAAAAGTTGGGTGGGAAGGGTCAAAATTCTAAAACAAGATGAAGGAATTAGTCTTATGAGAAACATTTCACAGAAAACAGTTGTGTTATAATAGTAATCCCTGTTGTTTAATAACAATGTAAATTTTCATTAAAATATTTTTAAAAATTGAGTATGTGATAAATGTTGATTAGCTAACTTAAGAGCATTTATTTTTTTCAAAACACAAACTAAAAGACTGGTTATGGCACAAAGAGAGCAGCCCTCATAAACTGGGTATCTGTGTATCCTGCTGTCCTTCAAAAGGCAATTGAAACTTGTGTATCACTCTTGATTCGATTTCTTTTACAAGCCTTTTGTATTTTTGTGATTCAACTGTTCACTGATTCTGATTTGTTCCAAATGATGTTTCTTACAAATTTTATTGTATTGAGTGCTTCTTGGGTTGTATATTTGACAGAAAAAAATAAAAAAGCTTGCTTTCAAAATTGAGAGTATTTAGATAAAAACGAATTGACCATTTCCTCTAGAACAAAAAAAAACCTTTTCAGAAAATTATTATTGAATGTCACCACATCTCATCTTTCTGTGGAAACTGTCAATATCTTATCCAGTGCTCAAATCAAACAAATTTGCTATATTAACAATTGGACCCAAACCCTTAGGCAATTTATCAAGAAATTTGTTTGCCTTAGGGGGATTTTCACTGATATGAAAACAGGGCAAGCAGGACGTGTTTGCAAACAGAAAAGAAATGTTGAATTTCTGTTCAAAGAGACTGGCCTGAGACTGTACCTTCTTCCAAGAAAAACTGCACAAGTACAGAGAAATTGCATCTCCTTCCAAGAAAAACACCTTATACCCCATACCTTGTTTATGTCTAGAAGAATGTGGATTGTAATTCCTCTTGCTATCTGTGAATTCTGTAGAGAATTAAGCTTTTAGATGGCTAAGACTTTCCAAAATGAATAAAGCATACATTTATTCCTAATACAGGCCAGCATAAAAACTTGTCAGGAGTTCACTCAAGCACAAGTAACTAATTTTATGTAGGGTAGAGCTTTCATAGCATCTCATAATGTTCATTTGTCCACAGGGAAAGCTACTTCCCTAAAGAAAATGCCAGAATGCAAAGGCCAAGGTTGAGACAACAATTATAAACAAGGTAGAAGAAATAAAAATGTCTGTAAGAGAGGCAAAGCTTTTCTTTAAACCTGCAGAGTATAGAAATGTCAGTTTAGGGTAAGTTTAACTATGGCAGTGTTCATACAATCCCCATGAAGGCTCAAATAGCTGTTTGAGATTTTATCCATCTGAATTATAAAAAGGTAGAGACACTCATTGTCCACAAACAAAGAGCTAGCACAGCTAGTTATTTTTTCTTCTGCTCTGCAGAATCAGGTGTTGTGAACTTTCTTGTTTAGGCAAAGGAAGGCAAACCTGATAGTAACTGACATGATGTGAAACTTAGAAGTATAGATGAGGTGGAGTAAAATCCTAAAATCCACTACCTTTCTTTTTTCCACATTTCCTGAATACTGTTTCCTTGTTCCACAAAGAAAAGTATCTTCTGAAGAATGGGAGAATAGTCTCTCTAAAGCGGAAACCAAACCACCAAGACTCCTGCTTCACAATGGCACACTAACATGATGTAAGAAAAGCACTCTCAGGCTAGACTTTCACTCTCTGTAGAAGTCTACAGCCTTGAGGATGAGTCTACAGTCTTGAGGATGAGTCTAAGACCTCTCCTCTAGTTAAGTAGTTCTTTCAAAACAGCCTTCTGTCTCTCTCTGCTGTTCAGCAAAAGGAAAAAGCACAGGTTTAGTAAGGCTAAAACAAAGCAGGATTTTTTTCTGCTGATGAGGTCAACATTCACACATTAATGCAGTCTGGATGGATTTTCAATTAAACAATGCTGAGATAAACCTGTCACCCAGGAAATGTGAGCAGATGGAGGCAGCAAATGCAAAACAGGAAATATTATTAGTTTAGTACTATTTTGTCCTCAGTGGCATCATTTCTGTTCCTCCATGAGGCACACAGGATGAGTTTGAAGACGGAAAATGCATAGATAGCATTTGATTAATTCTCTTTCTACTGGTTGGCAAGTAGTCATGCTGTGCACTGCCACCAATTCTGCTGACCTTGAAGGTCAATCATTCCATATTTTGAGCAAGTGCTTGCTCATCTCGTTCTGAACAATGAAATCCCCAGTGTAGTACAATGTAATGAAATTATTCAAAGCCTCTCAAGGTTTTCCTATGCAACACTTTTATATTTTTCAACTTTTCTTTATTTCCTCATACCCATTATACCTTTTAGTTTCTACCTTCCTTCTTTCTCACTTGAAGGAAGCCAAAAATTATGATCTCTCTCCCAAAGTGCTTATGTTACTGTAAGCCCCTTCTGCTTTAATTGGGCAGATGTTCATGTACTAGGTAGAAACTAAAAGACTCAAGTGAAAAAATTAACTCTGGGCTGCCTATGCTTTTTTAAGCAGTTGGAAATACATTTCTATTAGAGATGTGGAGTCTTCAGATGGAGCTCTGAGCTGTGCTGCCCCTTGATTAAAATGAATGATGTAAAGCAAATCTATGATTTTTTTACATATCTTGAACATTCACTTAAAGACCAACACCATTAAATCTTGCCTTTCTGCTCATCACTCTCTGATATGTTTCTTCTTTCTTCAGCATCCCCTATCAAAATATTAAATTTTGCAGTAGTGGTAAAAGCAGGGTTGTATTTGTGTTATGTAGTCTCTGTTCTCCTTTAAATATTCAGAATACTACATTAGGCAATACGATCAATGGCTTCAGGAGAATTCTTATTTTCCTGGAAGATTATTCTAATATTTTCATTAAATCAAGGTGTCACTGAGGTCAGATATCAAACAATTTTTTGTTCTAAGATTTCTAAATATAGAAGTGCATTTCAAAAATGCTCAGCTTTTTTTAAACCTACTCATTACAGTCTCCTTATTTTTCCTAAGAACTTCTGGAAATTAACGCAGAGGGGCGTTGGATTAATGACAGGTGTTGAATTCCCTTGCATTGTGGGCATAGAAGATGAGGATCAGCACCTGTTTTTTTGACATTTCTGGCTAGGCATCAATGCAGATATTCAGTGGTGGTGCAGTGTTCCTTGGATGCTCATACCCATCTGCGAGGATGGCGTTGTTCCCATCTGTGAGTTCACAGTGCCTTTGTCTACAATCAGCCACTGGTTTAATTGAGCAGCCGATATTGGAACGAAAATGCTGTTACTTCCTCACCACCCTCTCGTGTGCCAGAATGAAGCTGTGATGACACCTTCCTCATCCCTGCTGTCACATATATCTATGTCAGCCTGGACATCAGAATGGAAGGAATCAGTCACTATTCACTGTGACTGCTGGCTGCCAAAAAGACACATTTGTACAGCAGATGAAGGTGGGGAATTTCAGTGCAAGCATAAGAAAAGTCTTTCTAAAAGCTCCCTATGTGCAGATCCATAAGAGAAATAGGAGCCAGGAAGCACACTAAACCACTGAAGAGCATTTCTGACAGTGCTGAGGAGTAACACCTATAAACAGCTAAATTAGAAGTAGATGCACTTGATCTGGCAGCAATGCAAGGGATCCTTTATATTCAGCAAGGTATAACACTGTCACCCAAAGACCATGACGTTCAGTTAAATACAAGTTGTAAGGAGCTATGTCACATGAGGAGAGAAAGAGGGGGAGGGCACTGGCAGCTGAACTTTTAAAGGCATTAAGTGATATTAAAGTCAGAGCTGAACTGACCAAGGCTCAAATCCACTGTACTTCCCCTGCTGTCTAGAATTTTTGGCTTGCAGAGTGCAACATCTGGGTATCCAGAGTAAACTTCAACATCAGCAGTGAAATACAAAACCACAAATACTTTCTCCAAAGTACACTCCTTATCTCTGGCCCAAAGCAAGGTGCTCTCATGGAAGAAGTGTGTTTTTCAGGCATTTTCTTTTGTGTACTCTCCCACTATGAGCTCCAGCATTTAGAAATGTGAACTAGAGACCCTTGTTGTCCAGGTCCTTGGTTTGAAATGTGCTTAAGTTTATCAACACATTTTTGAAAGGCTTTCTTTCCTTAAAACACTTTTAGTGACACAGAGGTTTCAGCTGCAAAAAATGAGACGTCTTTCATGAAAAAAACTACATGTTTTAGTTTCTGTGCCTTACTGCAAAGCAGTAGGTATATGTCAGTCATGCTTTCATTTATTCTCCTTTTCATTTTATGGAGGCCTCATTTAGTCTAACTACAATTCTTATCTGCTGATAAGGTCATTCCATAAATTATTGTACTGAAGTAGGTCTTCTAATTATTTGCTCCTTCAGAAAATGCATTTGTCAAAATTTCTTATTTCCATTCCTGTGAATACTCTTTATTTTGTTTCTCATGTTGTCAGATTTAATTTAAATATTACTCATGCTGTGCTCTGATTTCAATGCATTATTTAAATATGCTGACTTACATATTTTCTGATTAATTTTGGGGGAAAAAGGTTATTACCATTAACTCTGATTCTTGAGTAATACTGCTGTTGCATATTCATGCTTGTGGTGCTTGCCAGTTCTAAGCGGGACTGTAGAGCTTTTTTAGGGAAACAGGTCCCATGCAAATCAGATAAGCACTTCTCCCAAATGTGAATGCTAGCTGCTGATACTATGAAAAACAATTAAATTCCCAGATACTGCAAGTATCTCCTTTAAATCCTTAAACACTAAAGAAAAAAGTTCTGTGGATGCCTTTGTAGTGGGGAAAAGACAGCAAGCAGTTGGCACCAAGGAACTCCAAGGACATGTGCACAATGAGAAATGAGAGCATATTCACAACTAGTTTGCATCTACACTGCTCAGGAAGAACTGTCTCCACCAGGGACTTGTCTTGGAAAAATGTATTAAGGTCCCAAACAAGGACTGAGAGCTAAAATTTAATTGAGACTAACTGAGACTAAAATTTAATTGGTGCATCTTTGGGATAGACAGACTGTCCCCAAGTTAGTGACACTTCAGGGAAGATGTAAAACTTGGCATTTACAAAGGGTATACAAAACTAGCTGTATGAGCCAGAATAGTAGTACCAAGGTGTTCATGACTGTGTATGCCTTCCCTGAATTCATAGTATTTCTTCTTACCCTGTTTTACAGGAACAGGCTGCTACCAGTGACACCTGAACTGGAGTCGTCCTGCAAATTTTCACTTTGATATAGTCATGGTTTCATTATTTATGGTTCAGTTTTAGTAACTTTGTTAGTTTATCAACCCATTATGATTACTGCTAAAACAATAATTCTCAGGACCCATTTGAAGCTTCCAAGGGCAAAGGGAAGGATAATGCAAAGAACAGCTTTAGGCCCAAAGCCATTCTTAACAGGCAGGAGATGTCTTCAAAGCCAGGGCTGAGGATAAAAGGATTTATTTCATGCATTACAGCTTCTGCTCTAAATAGCCTTTATTCTCACCTGGGGGAGTAAATTACTTAAATACCATGTTAAGGACCATATTATGCTTACATTCCCTTTCAAGATATTATATTTTATTTCAATAGTGTTTCTCATATAATAACCAAAAATGCATTTCTTAGAGGTTCCCTCTTCGTGAAATGTCTTAGCTTATGGTTAATTCCTCAGCATTTAAGCTTGAGAAGAAAAAAATTTTGCTAGGGTGATTTCTAGATAGATGCATGTTGCACACTTTCTTTTCCTGTTACTTGTAGTCTTACCAAGATCAGGAATATTGAAATTCTGTTTATGGTAATAGTAGGAAGGGAAAGGCAATTCACCATTCCATAGGGAAATATGGTAACTGGCTCAGATCCTATCCAGAATATTTCTGCATTCTGATCATGATTATCCAATGGACTGTGGCTCTTGGTGAGACAAGTGTTTGCTTCAGAGTCAACTTCAAGTGCTCAGGAGGAAAGTCAAGCTGCAGATTTCGAGGATGAATTACTTTCCTATGCCCAGGAGTGGGCAGTAGAGCATCACTTTGACAGAGCAGTTCAGCTACTTAATTTAGAGCAGAATTAGTATAATTTATTTCAAGACATTTAATGGGGCCACTCACTTGTTTAAAGCTAAGTATATTCTCAAGGACATTTTAGTTTTGCAGCTGCAGCCATGTTAATGTTAAGGCACTTCAGTGAGGCAGTAGAGGGAATTAGTGTGCTTTACTTGGTTTATAAACAGAGGACTTTTCACTTCTGCCAGAGCACCATGTTTTGCAAGCATTAAACTAACAACATAAATGCTAAAAGTAAAGGAATAGTGTTGTATAGAAAATGAATGTCTAATGCCAAAAAATCCACCCCATATTCTGTGAACCTGAATTATAACTGATGTATCCTGACACTGCAGAAGCCAGATAGAAGAAACCTGTGCAGCATAAAATTGCTTTAAACATCTGTCAAAAGCAAACTGAGTTGATTACATTCTGTTTTGATTTGCTATAAACATAGAGGTTAGTTTTTTGAAAAGCAATCTTAGACTTTAATCACATTTCTCTGACAGTGTGAGACAATGCTCTTCAATAATATAATATAGGAACTAAGTGGCTTTGAAAGAATTAAGAGGCCCTGAATGATTTGGACCAGCCAGAAATTTTGTGTTGGTGCAAACAGTGGTATGAATCAAAACAAGGGTGAGAGAAGAAGTAGGTTATAGAAATTAAATAAAATAGTCAATCTTCATGGAATTATTGCCAGCAGCAGATCTAGAGGGAATTTTTAAAGGAGGGAAGTCTCAGTATTTCTCTGGGGGAAAAGTAAGGACAGAGAGGAAAGAACAGAAGAGTGACAGAACTCTCTCAAATCCTCACATTTCATGTGCTAGGCTGAAATGAAGCAAAGGATTCAAAGGAGACATGAAATGTCACAGAGACGGTATGGTAGTTCTAGTCCTCTGGAAGCTTCTCTACAGTTGGGAAAATTTCTCAAGTCCAATATAAATAAAACTGTATATAAGAGAAACAATGACAGAAATGTTTCAGGGTATGTTTTGTTTTAAAACAGCTGGGATTATGTCTAAATAACCAGTAATCTAGTGACTGAAGGATACAGTTGTCATGTAAAGTGTCAAAGTGCTTGTTCTCCCACGAGTTAGGTGTGGGCCTGAGTTACTAACCACATCTCTTGTTTACTGGTTTTAAATTTTATTTAAACACATAAATATAATTAGGGAATGAGATCTTGATTCAGTAGTCTCCACAGGCTTTTCAGAAAATACTAAATCCTTATTTAAATACCCAATTATATCTGTATGTTGGACTCTGCAATTTTTACTCCTTTGCTAAATATTTCTCAGATTCAGGGAAAATTATCTTGTCAAAACCCATGAGAAAAAGGTTAAGATAGAATATGACCTTTAGGAAATACCACTTCTAAACATCTTGATTTAAATGCCAAATGGAAAATCTTTAAAATGTTGGTGTCACTATTTTTTTATTTTTTTTAAGAATGGGAGAATAGTCCCTCTCTAGAAGGGAAGCCAGTGAAGCAAGAATGCTAAAATGACATCAAAAAAAAGCATGCTCAGATTATGTGAGGACAAGGGAAAGAGCTCTCCTCTAAGTAAATAGTGCTTTCAAAACAGCCTCCTCTTTCTCTGCTGTTGAGCAAAAAGGACAAGGCACACTTCACCTAAGGCTAACAAAGCAGAAATTTTTGCTGCTACTAAAGTAAACATTCACACATGAAATCATCGCAAACCACTCAGACTTTGTGTGTATTGTTGAAAATGTAACTTGTAAGAGTTTTCACACTGAATGGATCTTCAGCTAAACCTTGCTGAGATGAACCTGTCACCCAGGAAATGTGAGCAGATGGAGGAAGCAAATGCAGAACAGGAAATGTTATTAGTTTAGTACGGTTTTGTCCTCAGTGGCATCATTTCTGTTCCTCCATGAGGCACACAGGATGAGTTTGAAGACGGAAAATGCATAGATAGCATTTGATTCATTCTCTTTCTACTGGTTGGCAAGTAGTCATGCTGTGCACTGCCACCAATTCAGACCTTGAAGGTCAATCATTCCATATTTTGATATAGTGCTTGCTCATCTTGTTCTGATCTATGAAATCCCCAGTGTAGTACAATGTAATGAAATTGTTCAAAGCCTCTCAAGGTTTCCCTGCGTGCTGCTTCTTATTCTATCACTGCTAAAAATGGGTGGTGAAATTAAGTCTATACTATTTACTGACTTTTTCCCTGACATACACTGGATTATATTTTGTGTGGCATAGTGAAACATCTGGAAAATGAATGGTGCTGACTGTAACTGCCTGAGCAGAGCTGTGGGATTGAAGGCAGGCTTGCATCTGTGCCACGTTAAGGCTGCATTATGAAATTATAACTTGCATGCTCTGATGCATGGCAGTACTCTTGAGTAGGGGGTCAGAATTCCTTGGACCAGAATCAGATTTGAACATGAAGCCTGACATAGTTTAGTACTCCTGATGAACAGTTACTGAAGTGGTTTCCAGGAATGCACAGGCATGCTTGTTTCTCCCAGTGGTAGAACTCAGAGGGATCAGCCCATATATTAAGTTGGATCTATTTGTGTATTAACTTACAGGCAGATAAAAGTGGAACAGAGGTATTCTGTGACTAAAGGATTTGAGAGGTCTGCAAGTTTGTCCAATATATTCAACTTCATATAGCCTGCTGCAAGTAATTTTTTTATAGAAGATTTATCCCTCTTCATTTCAGATTATACTGCAAATCATTGACAGAGTTGGTGTCGTCATAAGTGGGAGAGGTCTCCTGACAATCCTCTGTAAGTCTCTACATGCTGAAATTTCATTTTTCCACAATGTATTTGTTTTCATTTTCAGCTTTAAATCACGGGGTTTTTACCCCAAAGAACCCTGTTAGTGTCTCCATACAAAACAGTGTCATCTCCTTTGAAACTTTTCAGTTGGCCTTTGTTCTGCTTAAAGTAGATGAAGACAGTTTAAACATATGTTCCTAGACGTACGATTATAGTGCTTTTTTATAATTGGAAGGTTTTGCTTGAAGTAGTGTTTGACATACTTCAGTGACCAGCATGCATTATGAGGCATGTGGAACTCAGCTGGCCAGAGAACACTCTTGTGGGTTTTCAAGTCCTTTGAATGAAGAAATAAAGCCCATAAACTATCAATAAAGCTATCCACTCTAGGCAAGGAATAAAGACATAAGGACAATCTCCCGTCAAGAGTGCCATGGTCACATTACTGCACGCCTGTGCAAGTCTTATAAAAGTGCTGCTATTATTCCCTTTCGTTAGTATTTGAAACAGCTTGTTTTCTCAAATATTTACAAGTTTCTAATATTAATTTTCCTTTATTTTTTTTCCTCTATAAGTAAGAAATCAATGACAAATGTGAAGAAGAGTGTTTAGAAACGGAGTCATGATATCTACAGTGGGCTTAGCTGTACAACAGTTGATATAAAAAGAAAGCCACAAATTAGAAATTCAGATTTACAATTTTGACTCTGTAGATTGGCTTTTCCTACCACATATATCAACTAGCAATGCAAAGACATGGAAATACCATGCTTTGTACAGAGTTTGTGAAAGTGGTTTCAAGGATTACAGTTACAATTGACATTAAAAAACTCAGGACTGTCCATATGAATGTTGTTCAATGTTCAACGATGTTCCTTGTTTAGCCTTTATATTTTACATTTACAGGATATTATAATACTTGAGTACTAAAGGGTTTTGAAGGCAGTGGATAAAGTCTACACACCCAGTCACAAAATCTTTCCTGTATAAATTTCTTGTAAACATATAGTTCCTGGTAATTTTTTGTTCTTACTAACCTATGTCACTTTTCTAGGTAACATATATAAACACATATGTCCATGGCCTCTCAGTCTCTTGGAGAGTCGTCCAGACATGAGGACTTCAATTCCTTAACCTAAAGAATGAATGGGAACTTTTCTCTGTCTATAATTTATTTCTGTGGGTTTTTTTTGGTAGAGTACTTTAAGGATAGGTTCAAGTGCATCTGTTTTCACCTAACATTTTTTTAATCTATATGAATAATATTACTCTCCTTATCTTTCTTCCACCCTTTATTTCTTCCCCCTATCCTACATGTCTGAATTTTATAAAATCTTCAAACTTAGTTTTTTGTATCAAAATCTTGTATAAGGAAATCTTGAACCTACAACAGGAAAAAAGAAAAAAGAAAAAAGAAAAAGAAAAAAGAAAAAAGAAAAAAGAAAAAAGAAAAAAGAAAAAAAGAAAAAAAGAAAAAAAGAAAAAAAAAGGAGGAGAGGAGAGGAGAGGAGAGGAGAGGAGAGGAGAGGAGAGGAGAGGAGAGGAGAGGAGAGGAGAGGAGAGGAGAGGAGAGGAGAGGAGAGGAGAGGAGAGGAGAGGAGAGGAGAGGAGAGGAGAGGAGAGGAGAGGAGAGGAGAGGAGAGGAGAGGAGAGGAGAGGAGAGGAGAGGAGAGGAGAGGAGAGGAGAGGAGAGGAGAGGAGAGGAGAGGAGAGGAGAGGAGAGGAGAGGAGAGGAGAGGAGAGGAGAGGAGAGGAAAGGAAAGGAAAGGAAAGGAAAGGAAAGGAAAGGAAAGGAAAGGAAAGGAAAGGAAAGGAAAGGAAAGGAAAGGAAAGGAAAGGAAAGGAAAGGAAAGGAAAGGAAAGGAAAGGAAAGGAAAGGAAAGGAAAGGAAAGGAAAGGAAAGGAAAGGAAAGGAAAGGAAAGGAAAGGAAAGGAAAGGAAAGGAAAGGAAAGGAAAGGAAAGGAAAGGAAAGGAAAGGGTCAGTATTATGAGTCCATTCATTGTGAATAAAATTAACTCAAACAGTTTTCTTCATACCTGTTCTGTAAACTCCCCATTCATATACAAAACAGTAAAACAGGAAGCTAGACTTAATCTTCAGACATTGTACTTTTTATCTACAGTGCTTCCATGTTTGTGTTTCTTCCAGCAATTCCAGAGGATGGATGAATCAAGTTATGAAGACAGATTTTGAAAAAAAAACAAGTATAGCAGATCCTTCACAGATGCTTCTCAATCATTACTTCTTCCTTTCTTTTTTTCCGTTAGAAAAATAATTTAAATTAAACAGATTCGTTATGTGCAGCACAGTGTTTCCATGTGAGCATTGAACACTTTGTTCAAGAGCTAGGAGGCCAGCCAACTGCTTTAGTTCCTTAAAGAATAACAGATGTGTCCTTCCAAGTCTCATGCTAATGGAATTTAAGCTGTGGTTAGGAATTTAAAAATACTCTCAGTTGTCTGCAGACTCCGTTTCAACCCTGTTCTTTTGGTTAGCTGGTTTCAGGCTTCTCTTTCCACATCATTCAGAACCATTTAATCAAATATCAAGTTGAAGCCACTAATATTTTACTTTCCCTGAGTGAAAACAAAGAGTTAATGTAGGATATTGTTATGTAGGATTGTTATAGTTATGTAGGATATTGTGTCACCCAGTCTGATTTTGTAACTACTATATTTAATAAACACTGAGTAAAATGCTCTTAGTGTATATACAGCAAAAAAAAAATCTTTGTTCCCTTACTAGCAGCATATGCTTTCTATCTTTACTTTTGGCTCCAAATGTTAATGGTAGTTATGTAAAAGTGAAGCAAAAGATTTGGTGTAAGCATCCTTAAGCAAAAGATGTCAATATAATGAAATGGCAAATGGGGAAAATCCACTGATTTCAGTTCATGTTTTACAAGTTATGAACCATGGGAAAAAGCTGTAGAAACAAGGAGGGGAAACTACAGGGTTTTTTCTCCTTCTAGGAATGCAGTGGAAAGTGCTTTTCCACTACCAAAACTCTTACTTCACTTTTCTGCACTTCAGATGTGAAGGATGCTTACTATGGTCTGATTGTGGCTTTCCTCTTTGTGTCGTGTCTCTCTGGATTTGAGACTGTTAGAAAGATCCTGAAGGCAGTAAGTGGCAGAGCTGAGGGCTTCTTTTCACCATTTACTGTGAGAAGTGTGAAGAGATAATAGATTGAGAGCAGCCCTGCCCAGAAGGGTTTGGTGGTGCTGGTGGAGGAGAGGCTGGACATGACCCAGCCATGGGCACTCACAGCCCAGAAACCAAACGTGTCCTGGGCTGCATCCAGAGCAGTGTGGGCAGCAGGGGAGGGAGGGGATTCTGTCCCTCTGCTCTGCTCTGCTGAGACCCCACCTGGAGTGCTGCATCCAGCCCTGGGGTCTCAGCACAGGAAGGACATGGACCTGTTGGAGAGATGCTGGGGGAGGGCCACCAAGATGTTTAGAGAGATGGAGCACTGCTGCTTTGAGAAAAGCCTGAGAGTTCTGATTGCTCAGCCAGGACAAGAAAAGGCACCAGGAAGGACTTAGAACAGCCTTGTCCCTGAAGAGACCTACAAGAAAGCAGGGGAGGGACTTTGCACAATGACCTGAAGTGACAGGACAATGGGGAATGGCTTCACATGGACAGTAGTTAGGGTTAGATTAGAGATTAGGAAGCAATTCTTCACTCTGAGGGGTGGGAGGCACTGGAACAGGGTGCCCAGACAAACTGTGCATGTCCCATCCCTGGAAGTGTTCAAGGCTGGGCCAGATGGGGCTTTGTGCAACCTGGCCTAAAATAAAGTATCCAGGGCCCCAGGGAAGGGGGCTTGGAACCAGATGATCTTTACATCCCTTCCAACCCAAACCATTCTGTGATTCTATCTTATAACCGATGAGGTTACATTTGCCCTTTCCACGAGGCAGTGCAAAGAAGTGATGCACTAATTTTTTCTCAAAGGTCAGGATAAACTCTGTTCTCCTCAGCTGATAGAAGCCAAGGGAGATGGTTGATGGGAAGAGAGATTATTGATGGTTTTCAAAGGGGGGAAGCATATGAAAGATTTTGGTTCAAGGATCTTTGACTGAAAATGATGCTAAATGGCATGAAGAAAGGATTAGAAGTGGAAGGAGCAGCTGGAGATGATGTATTTCTTCAATATTTCTACTTCCTTATTTCAGAATTGCTATTTCCTGAAAATCATCCCTTCAGAAATACCCCACCTCCCCAACCATTCATCCTGACAGAATTCTTCCAAGACAGCATCCATGATAGATTTCCCATTTATTTCTTATTCCATCTGCCGCTTTTAATATCTTCTTATTTTCTCTTTCCAGAAATCCCAGTGTTTCTTTTCTTTGTTTTCTTTTTGTACACTTCCCTTCACTGAGACACAGTCCCTTTTCCATTCAATGTACTTTGCATTTCTTTTCAGCTCATTTCCTCTACTTTTTTCTCTCTGTTTCTGTTTGAGTTCTGCCCCCACCCTACTTCCCCTCACCTCAGCCTTTACCACTCAAAAGTTTTCCCTCTTAACAGTTTTTTCTTTTCTTCACAAGCTTTTCTACTGTCTTCAATTTATCACCTCGAAACTCCTTCACATCACCTTCAAACTGTGTCATGCTTCACTCAAAAATGTTTCTTAGACCAATAATTACTACCCTTTTTTAAAATTTTTATTTTGTTTCCTTCTGATATTTTCAGAAGAGGAAGATGAAATTTCCTTGAGTTTTGATAGCCAGAAATATAAATAGCAAACTCTTTTCTGGTGATTTTGAATGCTGTTGCCCCAGTGATGCAATGCTTAACACACATCAGACATCACATCATAATGGATAGCCACACACACATTATCATCAGTACTAAAAGGCAGATGGTACTCTGTAAATACCACCTTGTCTATACACCTTCATCACCTTTCAAATCATCTGTAGCAGAACAGTTTGTCTGTAGCATTTAACTTCCTTAATTTTCTTCAGAATTGTGAGTGAAAGCTTTTAAGCAGCAGGAGGTCACAGTTTACAAGAGAGAATGCAGGAGAATATACATCTAGTAATGATTTCAGTCCTGAACAGCATTTTGCCTCTGGTCAGGTATATAAAAAGTAGTGAAATCCATTATGTACTGCAACTAGGATAAGAATTTTGCCACTGATTCTGAGGTCCAAGCTCCTGTCCAAAACTAAGTATTTCACAGCCTCTTCTATCTGAGAATTAGTTTTATTTCCTCTCACTTTTTTTCTTTTATTATTTTTTTTTAGGATGCTTCTACTCTCCAAGTAGATTCTTTCTTCTCCTGCTTTGCAACTTACTCTAAAAGCAGAGTTCTGCAGTATGAGAATATCAGAGGCAGTATTGCAGAGCAGAGAGAGGTGCCACTAAATCACAGATATTCATAGCAAGGTGATGAACCTCTGCACAAATGTCTACAAAAATGAGCATAATAGATATACCAAAAAGTATAAAGGCTTTTAAGATTCTTTTTTTTTTTTCTCAAGATACTTTCTGTGTTGGTTTCTCTGAGCAGAGCTCAGCTTCCACAGCAGCACAAGAAAATAAGTAAGAATGGGAACCTTTGATTAATGATATTTTACTCTCTGCAGCATGATATTGCAGTGTGTGGGTGTTTCTGAAATGTTGTTAGTAGGCTAAAGACAGTTTTCAATTTGAAGCAATAAAAAAGAAATGTATGACATGTAAAAGTGAAGGAGACTTGGTTTGTTGGACAGGTCTTGTGGAGAGGTGTACCTGGAGACCTAACACAAGGTTTCTCAGATGCTAGATTCTACTTCTAAATTATCTGATTGCACAGCAAGATCTCCAAGAAAAATTCCACACTTCTACTAGAGATGTCAATATGTGACTGCAGTTCTGGGTGCAAAGTGCTCCTATGTGCTCATAATCCTAAACAAGTAACCAGTAACAGTAATCATCTCCCTGGTGCCAGAGTTTGTCAACCATCTTGAGATGGACCACAGAAGGAAAGAACCAAATTCAGTTCTGTTTACTTCTTCATGCATACTTAGTAAGCAAAATAAGTTCATTTGAGCATTTCGTCTTCCTTTTGGACCTCTTTATTATTCTACCCAACCTCCCCCCCCCACCATTATCAAAGCTTCACAGTGAAAAAATCCAATGCAAGATTAATTTCTATATAACTACAGTGATTAAACTGGACTGTGAACTGTCTTCCACCCAGAATTCTGCCAGCTTGGCTTTTCTCTGCTCCGAACCAGTAAAAGTTTGCAGCCATCCATAGGCGTGGCAGCTTCTACTTCTGCTCTTCCTCTGTGCATGCTGTAACCTCCAATGTTTTGAGAAGAAACAAAGTACAGATGGCTAAAGAGATAATGATGGGCCTCACACTCCTTATTGTTGCTAACAAGTGTCTTATTTGAGCTGTAGGTTTGGTAGCAAGGGGGTACAGATGTGCTGATTTCCCTGACTCCTGGGATTAGAGAGGACACATCCACACTTCCACAGATGATTGAAGAGGCATCTGCGAGGCACTTCTGCTGCTGCTCAGCTGCACAGCTAAGCAAGCAAAGTCAAAGAAGAGGCAGCAGGAGCTTTATTCTCTGCTTCCTCTCTGCTGCTTCCCCCTCACCAGACTTTGCTGTCATCTTGTGTGGGACTGAACCAGCTGGCAGTGGGGGAGAAGGAACACCTCATTACTTCAGTCAAGTATTAGCCCAATTGAAAGGGTCATTTGCAAATTGAAGGTTATTCTGCTGGGTATGACATGAATATGGGTATTATTAGCTGTCAATACTGCTTGTTTCTTATGAGCTCCTTTGTAAATGATGGCAATAAAACTTCATTGGAAATAACCTCTTACAATATTTATTTCTATTATTGCAGAATCAATAAAGTGTGAAATACTCTAAGGAGGGGAAGACTCTAAAACGACAGAAACAGCAAGATTCTGCTTGTTATAACTAGGCATAAAAAAATTGCCAACAATGGCTTGTATTTGTATTTCTTCAGTCTGTCACACCAAAACTTGTTTGTCTTGGAGGCTGGAAGCTTAAAAGAAAAAGCTCTTTGGAACTGTTTTCAGAGAGTTTGAACTAAGGAGAAAAGCATCTGTCCTTTCTGCTAACACACTACAAAGGTTTACCCACCAGTGTCAGGTTTCCAAATCTAGAGATTTGGGAATATTCCATATGTTAAAATAACAACTCTTGATCACTCTCTGAAGGTATTTATAATTTTCCATTTTAATATTCTATTTATTAACAGTGTTCAAAATTAGCATGAAAAAATCCCTGCATTGCCCAGTCAGCAGGTAGCAGACATCTCCTGACAGCTATTTTATGAAGAATTTAATTAGCAAGGCAAATTGTACAACTTCCAGTTTGATTTGTTTGCTGATGCTTATTCTGATTCACTTCCAATTATGCCAGTAATTGGCATAACTGTTTAGAGGTGTTTGGAAAATGTCCAAATAAGTAGATAACCTAATTAAAAATTCATCCCAGTGGCAGATACGTTGTGTAATAACCACTTTCTCCATGTTTCAGGAAGTGCAAAGCAGATTCCTGAAGCAAGAAACTAGTGGAGGCTGTGGTCTGTTGGATTGTTACAGATGGAATAGGGGAACTCAAATGAGATATGACTGCCTGTCCTCTCATGGTCCTCTTTTGGATTCTAGGTGCCTGGAAAAGCAAAAGCCCCAGCAGATCTAATCTAATTGTGATGAAATTATTATTTTTCATTAAAATGGCACTGTTTTATGAAGAAAGGAGTCAAATGAGGTCTTCTTCCTTTCTATCTCATAAAATAAAATAAAAAAAATTTTAAAAATAACCCCTCCAGTTCTTTAAATTCCACCAACTACCTCTTCTACTACAGGTTTTCATAATATTTTAGAGCTATTTTCCCCTCTAGATAAATTCTCTGGGTTGCTGTTTCCACTAGAAGCCATTTCTAAAAAGCCAGGCAAAACACAATATCTATCATCAGACTATGTGAGACACCAATTTTCTCAGCTTAGAAGCAAAGCTATAAGTGCTGACCCTAGATTCAAAGTGGCTCATCGCAGGCTGCTTTAGGACTTCCATGTCATCTCTCTGCAGAAAATATTTCTATGTAAGATAATCACAAATGGGTAACAATGCACCTTGCACAATTTTCCTCAGCTTGTTTTGATATAAGTGCTCATCTTATTTTGATATAAGTGCTGCCAATTTTGCAATTGCTAACATGTATTTGAGTGTTTTCTCATTAAACCAGAACACTTTTTCCATGCTAACTCATTTCCATTCTTTCACTCTTTTTAATAGTGAATAAAGGCTGTAAAATGAATAAAAACATTTTCAACTTTGCCACCTTCAAGAAAGAATAATTTGTTTTCATGAGGCAGGAGAAAAACATTTTTTTGCATTATACAATGTTCTAAAATATGCAAGTATTGATATTTGCCTGTAACTGGAAGTAAATTGAAAACTTTAAAACTTGCTTTAACTACACTTATATTCATCAAGATCAAATTGAGTGTTTCCATTGCATAGAGGAAACTATTTCTGGCTGTTATTTTTTTCCTCAACTTCATTTCTTCAAGTCAAACAGGCATAAAATAACAGTTGAGTTTATCCAAGAACATCTAAATTATTAACTCTGAGTTCTGGCATACTTCATAATCTTAAGCCTGTCCCTGTTCCATAATTTCACACACAATTTAAATTGCATATAGCATCAATCATCTGACAGTGATCCTTAAGGACTCTAGGAACATGTAAGACAAAAACATCATATAGACAGAAGTTCACAAAGTGCCATTGCAAAATTCCTATTTGATTTTAACAAAAACATAATAAAATCCCAACTGTGAATTTACATCTGGTTAATGTGTTCTTTTTTATGTGCTGAAGTTCATTACTTAGGTTTTTTGATGCATCACACTTTCTCAGAAATAAACCATTAGAAAAAAAGTGGTCTTTGTCTTCAAGGGGATAGATTTTTCTAAAAGTTCACAGCCCCTTGCTCTATCTGTCATTATGATCTGTTAATAGGTATAGGGAATGGAATTGCAGACATTGTTGAGGCTGCAAAAACAGTTAAAGGAATTTAAAAACCCAATCTTTTCAAGACACTAGTTATCCAGAACCGGAGAGCAGATAGGGTTAACAGTGAAAATAAAGCCACCATTGGCACAGGTCTTATCTACTTTGTAATTTATAATACTCCTGGACTTTCAATTTCTAATCTCTATCTTGAGAGAGATAGGGACTTTCTGCAATTTGTGTGTGCCTTTCTTTGGAAGGCTTATTTCAGCTGCTGCTGAAAAACCCACTGAAGCATAAATCTTATCCTTTTAGTCAGAACCAAGTAGCATTGTCCCCATTGATTTATCTTCTGTTTGTTTCCCCCAGCAGTCTCCTCTGATTTACTTCCCTGCCTTTAGGATAATATCACAAAAGTAAATTGACATGCACATTAACAAAAATATATTTAACTGTCTTACTCCCTGCTCTATTTAAGTGTCCATGGAAATCCTCATTGAGGGGCTGAGCACAGGGAGTCATCTTGCTCCCATCTCACCATTACTTTGTCTGTCTGCTTTGCCATAGTGTGTGCAATTTTTGCTCATATATTAGGCAGATTTCAATTGTCTGTGACTAGTCAATGCTGGACACGTTTTTTCAACTTAGAGTCTTGTCTACTAATAAAGTTGATAAGCAATGTCTTTGCACACCACCATATTTTAGAAAGAAGTGTGTAATATAATTTTGTCAGTGAGAATTTGTATTTACATTTTATAAAACCAGCTATAGGGAATACTTAGGAACATCATGAAAATTACAAATAAAGAAAACATGCTCTTCACTTATAAAAAGAATAAACAAAGCAGTTAAGGTTTATATGTGTCTCTCTTCCCTAAAATAGGCTGTTGAGCTAAATGGAATAATCTTTTTCTATTATTACTTTACTATTGTTGTATTATAGTGAGCTATATTTCAGCCTGTTATGGAATGTCAGTTATTATACTGCAGATCTTTCATATTCTAATGAATTTCATTCTATCTTGGGAATTTTGTTCTGAAAATTGGCATTCTCCTTTTCACTTTCTTTTTTTTTTAAATTATTCTGAAATTATAATGCAAAAGAGTCTCATTTAGGAGTTTACCCATGAGACATACAAATGTACCTGTCTCTTCTAGTGAATACCTAGTTCTTCAGAAGAGATTTTTGTTCCAACAAAAAAAAAATGTTTATATTGAAGAAAATATGTGATTTATACTCTATAGACTTATGTCTTTCATTGTCTCTCTTTTGCTTTTTCCTAAAACTGCAGTACAACCCTGAAGGTATTTTTGAGAAGTCTGTAAAAGTAAACTTGGCAGTCATTTCTAAATTCTGGGTTCTGTAAAGAAACTTGTGGAAGAAAACTAGAGTGGAACCAGAGCTGGTGGAGCTGATAGATGCAGTACAGTGCCCTGGCAAAGTAGTGTAGAAGCTTAGATGCTTCACAGGTTTGGCAAGAAGAATTAGCTTTGAAGATAATTAATGGAAATATATTTAACATATCTGCTAAAGTCACTGTTTACTTTTCTCTTCCGTTCTCTACAGTTAGCACTTTGCAGTACTTGCAACAGGTAATCATGGAAGCAAGACAAAAGCCAGAAGAGACTAATGTTAGGGATCCCCAGCCCAGGCAATATGCTTCAGTGGTCCTTATTTCCATAAAATAACTTTATATAGTGCTTTGGAACTTATTTCTTTGCAGATAAAGTTAGCAGAGAATTACAGGTCCAAAAATCCATAAAACACATAACAACTTATGCCCAGGACTCCAGGCTTAATTGTGCTTGCACCTATCCTGATAGAGGTGTTGAAGCTAAATTAGAAAAAATACCAAAACCCAAGTAATTGGTTATGTAGTCTTTTTCTTTAGAATTGAAAACAAAGCACTTACCTTGTTTTCATTTAAATAATATTCTTTATAGTTAATGTTTTGGGGTTTTTTGGTGAATAAGTGCTTTTTTTGCTCTCTACTAAAGATAAAAAAAGAGATCACAACTGAAGCAAATTATAACAGGGAAGGTCAAAAGGAGTGCTGATAAGGGTTTTCTTCAGTAAGAACAGTTTTTAATGGAATACAGCAGTTTGACAAACCCTAATCTTTTCATGTAAATGTGTCATTTTAAACAAACCCTCATTGGAAAATTTGTGTAGCTAAAGGGCAAAAGTTGAGGACAAAAATATAAAACAGTTTCACAAACACACCATCAGGAAGATTCTAAGGAAATGTCCTGAAGGTGTTGAAGAATTATATGCAAATCCCCCACTGTTTTGGATCGATGAGGAATAGTTAATCCTTCTCAGTCTCTCCTTTTGAAGTTGTTTTTCATTATTTATTACTCCCAATAAAGAAACTAAAGCTGTAACCTGTGCACTAGGACACTCAGTGGGGGAGAGAAGTGTCAGCCCTGAGTCAGTCACAAGTGGGAACTGACACATGATCTCCTATGGATAGGGTGAGTATTTTTTCCACAATGTCATGGTGGGTTATCTTTTGGTGGTTTTGTTTTCTGTCTTAATTTCCCTGATGAAGAATGTGGAAATATCCTGGCTTTATTCCAGTGAAGAATAATAAAAATCCTTTTTTTCCCCTGAACTATAGTTCTTTTTCTCTAGATTTCTAAAAGCAGAAGGAGATAAGGCAGCAGAAAATGCAGCAGTGACTATACAAAGGTTTTGTACTACAGATGGGTCAAAGCAAAGATAAGGAAGCTGAAGAATAGATTGTCTTTGGTAGGAAAGCCATTAATTGCTGTTTCTAGTCATCTTCTGTTAATGTTTCACTGTGACCTACTACAAGGTAGTTACTGAGTAATAAGGAGTTGATCCCAGAACTAGATCCATTCCACATTTCAGGAATTCAAGAGCTAACTGTTGAAGCTATCTTTTTGTGTAGCCAGTTTTATTTGACATTTCAGAATTTACTAAGAATCATTTTGTTCTTTCTAAGTTTTGAAAGCTCCCGAAAATCTCCTTTTGCTTAATAGCCCTGCAATTTTTCCTGGAAGATGCTAGAAGAATGTGTGGTCCTGCAGATACCCAATAACCTTATTTTAATATTTTTTAAAATCTTCCAACACATGATTGCAAGGCATTAAATCAGTTTTGTTTCAGTATTAAACATCTTTTATCCTTGATTTCCCAGTGACAATTTTTAAAAAAGACACCAGACAGTGTTTGCTCCTTGAATGTTTAAGAAACATTTTCACTCATTTAAATGTGTCCCACTACTCACCAGGAAAATACTTAATTAATCTGGAATGCTCTCAGGCCAGAAACTGTGACCTGGGAAAGAGGCAGATGCTGCAGACACAGCCCCTGTGTGTAGTACATCCATATTGGGCCACAGAAAACCAATTTTTACTCATGGTAGGACTAAGGTTTCATTTCTCTCATATGCATATTGACTATGTAATTATTACACGCACAATTATTAGGTCCTTTTTCCTCAGGATGTTGTACATTTGACAGGCAATGTTGACTGAGGGGATTACATTTAGTGGATGGCCATGGCTACTGTGTACCACGCCAAACGTAGTAATTTCTGTGATTCTTACTCCAACCCTACCGTGTCCACAAAAAGCAAAATAAATGACTCAATTTTATGCTGAGTTTGAGCAACAGAGAAATGAAATTACCACACATTTTCAGTTAGGGAACTAATGTGGGGAGAGAGCAAAAAATCTCCTAAACTAGAGGGTAAAACTAACACAATTATTCAATTACTTACTTAGAATGACAAAGGAATACCATAACAAAAGGAAGCAGATTCAAATTTCCAGTAATAATTTAGAAGAATGCATACCATAAAAATTATTTTCATTGCTTTGTTCAAACTTTGTCACCAATATTCCAAAACCATTCAACTAGACAAAAATATTGTGGAAATAATGTGGTAGATATCAGCAACCAGAAGAAATACTTGATGCTAAAAATTTTTAGAAAATTTCAACCATTCCCATTTCAGTAGAGTGCTGGTGACATACAGAAAGGTTCGTTTGTGCAGTCCTAATATATGCTCTTATTTAGGGACCCTGTACTCACTGAGATTGCTGAAAATGAGACATGACATACAAATAAAATAAATAAAATTGTTCAAAAAGTGGTACAGTGTGCCCACTTCACATCTGACTTTGGAGATAGACCTAATATGAAGGGTAACAAAAACTCTCCAGATGTGCCATATGAAAAGAACCCTCAGAACAGAAGATAATATTTCAGAAATTATGCTAGGCCTCTCAAAGACTAAATAATCCATCTGATTCACTTCCTGGTAGTCCTGCCATCCTCCATAGGCAAGCCAGCATCTTGTGGTCTAAGATATGAAAGCTGGGCAACTGATTGTAGAAAACCATTAAATATTAATGTTTGAAATATACTCTTTTCATACTTTCTTCTTTTATTATTTGGGTTTTTTTAACAAGATGCTAATCATTTTGAGCAATTGCTCCTTACAGGACTTCTGTATTTTCATAGACCTAAAGAAATTCAAAATATTTGAAACATAATGTACCTTCTTAATCTTCAGTACCAGGAGCATCTGTTCTGCCATCTTATGCTGGATCACTTCATGAGGTGACTGGCAGAGGTTGTCCAGTGACTGGGCTCACCTAATGACCATAATTATACAGTGCTGGAGGCTACCAAGACTTTTCCTTAGTGGCACTGTGATTAGCACAATACTCAATACTTTCTGTATTTTAAAATGCAGTATTTCAATATTCAGTACAAATATCTGATATTCACAGCCACTCTAATAGATATACTATAAGTATATGTATATATTATAGACTGTAGAGCACTTATGTGTGAAAATATGTATTTTGAGCATACTAAGCTTCACAGGTAGGATAACTAGAACAATAAGGTCACTTTTTTCCTCAGTGGGTGATACCAAAGTACTCAGACCCAGGAATAATTGCTCCAGATGAGGGTAGGAGAGGGCGGACAGAAGGGAAGGAGATCTAGGACTGGGAAGTCACTTGTAGGAAAACTTGGACAACACATTGATGCATTCATTTATCCCTTTACTCCATGGATACAAATTGTCATCATGGTTTGCCTGATGCATTAATACCTGTGTTCAGGTATTTTGGGGATGCCCAGGGGTGTTTGCATTTGTATTTCTGAGGCAGGTGGCACTAGATGGCACTATCTCAAGGGCTTTCACCGCGTGTTGTGGGCGGGCAGCAGGCAGTCACTCTGCCTGTTTGGTGGCGGTAGTGGGTGGGTGGCAAAGCAAGGGTTTAAAAGGCAAGGTTTTCTTGCGCTTGCTAATACAGCAGGATTATTTATGGAGGCAGAGGCACCGCCTGAAGCCAGGAGCTGCTGTCAGCTGAGCTTATGGAACACCAGCCTGGCTGTGACTTGGTCATGCCCACCTCTGTTCTGAGGGTGGCAAATAATCTGGATAAATGTATGACACTTTTACACATGTGATTTGAGGAGTTACACTGGGAGAATGCTTCTTGTTTCCCCTCTAAAGAGAAGCTGATTCACACACCCTAGAAATTAGGTGATGCTTAGCAGAGGGACAACAGTATCTTAGTACATGTGTGTCATGCAGAGGAGATAATTACGTGATTAATTGCACAGCCATATGAGAAACCAATCTGTGCACTAAAATCTATGCTGTAATCCATCACAAACCAAACTTATTTTGACCATTCAAAGAGATTGCCTAAAATATTCCTTTTGGTACATTATAATAGGGTTTTTTCCTTCAGATATTAATTTTCTGTCAGTCTCCCTTCCATAACAATTTTATTTTCTTTTATAATATTATCTTTCATGGGGTAAGTCAGCATTCAATACCAGTTCGATATTTTGTGACTTTTTATATCAGCAAAAAGACCTTTATACCCCTGAATCTGGGTTTTTAGGATGGGCTACACAGCTCTCGCTTTTAGCCCCAAGATAAGCTCTTTGAACTGACACATTATGTTCTATAAAACATTATCATGTAATTTGTTGAGATATTTGTATTTTGTTCTGGACTCAGAACACACATGTGATATGTCTTACTGTCACATGGTGTAAAGATTGCTGTTTAGCTCTTTTAATTTTTTTTAATTCTTTCTTTCTTCTTAATTACTCCAGAATAAATTTACTGATATAGAATGGTGCAAGGGCTTTTTATTAGGGATTTTTAATGTCTGAATTATCACTATTATAAAGTCAGATAGGAATTGATCTTCATAATTTAAAAAGCGGAAAATGTTTCTCTATTTACCACACAGCACAGATGTAGCGAAATACACTGGGTTTACACCCTCTTTGGAGGTTTGTTACATAGACTTTTTCACAGCTTTACTGTTTCTGGCTTCAGGATACTTATTATTAAAACAGATTCCTTAGAAGTCTGTGTTTCAGTATTATCACTCTGAATTCTTGCTTGTCAATCTGGGACTACAGCTCTGACAGAGACAAGAAGAAGCTAAATCTTTGCTTTAGAAAAGGACTATTCAAACTGAGTATAAGATCCATTTTTTGGTAAATCTAAAACCACACAACATCTGGGAAACAGGAAAAGGCATAATTTCTGTGGTCTGGGATAGAGAAAATGATGAACATTGTAATTTCTGCAGTGTTTTTCCTTGTATTGTGTACATGCTGTGCTGGGAGACTTGCCTCTCATGCAGATCAAAGAAAGATACAAAGGTCAAATCCAGCTGAAATCCCTGCTTGTGCACCTGAGTTGTTTGCTGAAAACAGCAGGCAAGCACCAGGCTAATCAGGCAACAAACTGGTGCCCTGTGAGAGCCTGCTGTTTCTCTCTGTTTGGGAGAATTCCAGTATTTGTTGATCCAGAGCTGCATGAGGATTTGTGCACAGCTTTAAAGAATTTACATTATTTCACAATTACATCTTCCACCAAGAAAGAGGGGATAATTTTTCTCCAATCCCTAATCATATAGAACTGCTGAAGTTTCAGTGCTTCTACAATTTCCTGAAGACTCGATCAAATTCTCTTTACTTGAGCCTCTAAGTAGCGTTCCATTGTTTCAATAGATGATAAGCAAAATTCAGTTTCTATAAGTTATAGATATTTTCAGGTGCCTGCAGGTACCAAAGCTAATCACAGTGAGTTACTTCTGGTTTTCACTCCTAGTGCAATATACCAGTCACATATCTTCCTTATTTGCATACACATACAAAATCCAATACCAAAACCATCTTTCTCTTGAACAATAACACCAAAATTATTTTTACATTAGGAACATAAATCAAAGTGTCTCCAGCTCCTGGTAGCTGAAGGCTTTCTCCATTAGCAGAGACACAGAACAAAAGTGATCGTGAGTCTACAAGAGAAGCACTCAGGGCACCATACCTGGGAGAGAAGACATTTGGGCTCCCATGTCTACTTTACTTTTAACAATTAACACAAAATCCATTGTGGGCTTGGATCATAAGGTCAGAGTCCTATAACTGGCCCTGCTACTGTTTAAAATGCAGGAATGTCATACAAATGCAAGGTAATTACAAACTATGCTACATAACTTCCCTACCTACCACTCTTCTTGGAAGAAACTGTATCACATAAAAGATGGTTAGGCTGCTTTCCTGGGAGTTGGGAATTATCAGCTCACGTTTTTGTACAGAAAGGACTAGCAAAGTCTGTTGAAGCTCAAAAGAAAAATGGCTCAAGTCATGATCACATTGTATTTGTTACCTTACCTCTCTGCCTGTAATTGACAAAACCATGTTGAGGATAATGAATTTTGTTCTGGAAAATATAGTGGAAGATGGGCATTCAACTTGTCTGTCTTTTAAAAAGAGATAGAAAAAATCAACAAGTTTCTTTTTAGTGAAAAACCTCGGGTACTCAAACTGTTTTAAGATCAAGCTATAACTTCATCTATGAAGAAGATGAGAGTCTTCTAAGATCTAAGAATCAACCTGATGAATAATATATTCACAGATGGATTTTTGGTCAATCCAGTTCTTGGGGTTAGAGTTAAAGTAAAATAAAATCCAACATTTGGAATTTGAAGCCAGACAAATTAAAATTTAAAATAATGTGTGATGCATTGAGTAGTTATCCAATTAACCAAACTGTTTGCCAAAGGCTATGGTGGATTCTTTATCCTTTTAAATCAAGATTGAATACTGCACCACTTTTTCTGCCACACTTGCACAAACTGCAGACAAAACCTGCTCTGCCAGTCCAGAGCAAGGTGCAGTGCTGCTGACTGGGAGGGTGGGAATGGAACCACAGCTCATGTCCTGGTCTTCCCCTCCTGGAGCTGGTTTGCGTGATGAGAGAGAGGAGGCAATGGTAGTAAAGATCTGAAGTGATGATTCAGAGACCCAACTAATATTTCACATCCTGCGACTATATCAACCAATAATCAACTGGATACTGATTGATATTTTGTTTGTTTGTTTGTTTGTTTGTTTGTTGTTTTGGGGTTTGGTTGGTTTTCCTGGTAGAATCACAATGAATAAACTACATTTTGGTAGTTTAAATTTGACTGATTTTTGATGTCTCTGGACAAGCATATGGACATTCCTAAGCCTGAGCAGTTTTCTTAAACTACATCTATCAGGCATGGCCTGGAGGCATTCTTAGAGGCCAAAAATGGGACCAGATCAGCCAGGGACTAAAGTATCATTATGTTTATTCCTTTTGGCATTCCCCTATAATGCTAACTACATCTCTACTGTTGAATGCTTCTGCTCCAGGGCCCAGTGGCAATGAATAATTACATTACCAGATTATTACCTTCCAAGGCAAACTGGGCACAAATACCTTGCATAGCACTAATCTTGATTAATTCTGTGTGGTTTTTCAGGTCGAAGCAACTGATGTCCTGCCAGAGATCTGTCACAACCCACCAGAGAGTCTTAGAGCGTGCTCCTGAGAAAATTCCAGGTTGGTGGAACATGCCACCTGGAGGTGGCATAGCCAAGTGGGATAATGATGGAAGGTTATGTTGGCTTGAGGGAGCCAAAAGTGACATGATTTGGTCTGTGCTTTTTGGGAGCAGACTCTAACAAGCTGTCCCAAGAACTGTACTTGAGTTTTGTGAAATTAGGTTTACGTAGTGTGAATAGTTGGTGTGCAAAAATGAAGTAGGAGCTGAGGCCTTTCCCCCCGGGAATATTCAGGAAACAGTTTTCAGGAGAGAGTATTTTCCTTCACTGAAGCTCTTCCCCTTTCCATTAATAACTGAAATATTAAGCATTCATCAGATCAAGGATGTTAGCAAGATGGGTTCACACATCCATTTTGACTTCTGTAAATACCAGCTTACAGAACTGTAAATTTGTTTCTTCTACCTCCTCTCTCTTTTTGTTCATCAGCTCATTCATGTCTGAAAATCCTTTAAATTTTGGTAGTCCAGTTTTGAATACCTAATATTTGAAGACTTGTATCTCACTGGATATATTCTGTGATCATAGCAAGAGGTTGTAACACTGATGTCAATAAATAGAAACATTTCAAAGGGAATCAGAAAAAAATAACCAAAGTATTATCTCTGCCTAGAAACCTTGTCTTGCTGATGCCCTTAGCCCTGTGACAACAATACCAGAGAAAATTATAAGGTCTGACAGCTACACAGTTTCATGGAGTTAGTCACTGTCGCTAACCGAGATGAAAGTTATTTCTTAAAGCCCATGATCTAACTTCTTCTGCCAGGCTAGTTTCTGCTTTTAGTTTCTTTAGGTGGTGAAAAGTTGTCAAGAAAAAGCCCAGAAAATGACAGATGTGGCATTCGTTACAGTGAGGCAGATGCAATAATTCTAAGTTCTTCAGAAATAAACTCTTGGAGGAAATGAAGTACTGATCAGCAAACTCACCTACAAGTTCAGTCTGTGAGCAAATTGAAAGACATTTGATAGTCCTCTCCTTATGTCATTCCAGATATTTTCCTTAATTGTTTTCTCACTCTGAAATTAATGAAGTCAATTAAATAAATCACAGAACATCACAGACTCCAACATACATATTACTTGTTAGATTAAGCTTTCCTGTCTATTACCGTGTCTTAGAATGGGCTTGCCTAATACTCTTGATTCAGTCTGGAATCAGGAAAGGGAAAGGGAAATATTATAAGAACAGGGGGAAAGTACCAATTTCCTAGTATGTGATATGTATGTTTAAATAACATTCCTGCACTGGAACTACAGGAACTTGCCATAGTTTATTATTGCCTTAGTTGCCATGTTTATTATTACTCAAAAACAAATGTGGGAATACACACTCAACAAGAGCTCAATGGAATGATGGAATTATTAATCTCTTTAAATTGCCTAATCTGAAAAAAAAGTAAGAGAAAATTTAATAAGAACACCTTTCAGCCTTCTGTTTTGAAACCCTGACTTGGCTGGAATAATTCTAGAAAGTCTTAATCTGGTTTTAATCTGGTAGGTTTACCTGGTAACATAAACAAATGAAGACATGCCTGAGTATCTTCTACAACTTTTGGTTTTCCCACTGGACTTGTCTTAGATCTGATTCTTTTTGTTGAACTTCTCTGGGATTATCTCAAAGGTTTGTCTTTCTTTAATTTAGGTACCCTAAAGTGAACACCTTACACTTTTACCAATGCTGAGAAAGTAGAAAGGCTTCTTCCCAAGCATAGACAGTACTGGAAATGTCAAAACACAACCACCTGTATTTATTAAGATAATATTTGTTTAATGGAGAGGTCTTGGGGAATCAAACAATAAGATGTAAGTTTTATCAGTCTGTCTGTTGTGTATGTTCATAGTAGAGTAGGGTGACTAACTGGGCAACAATCACCATCCTTCCTCCCCTGGACACCAGCCCAGTGCAGGTTTTGTATGATACAAGGTGGTTACAGTTGTATTTAATCCTGACATAATATTTTATACAGTTGAAGTCACAACACTTTTTTTACTGGTGTGGATTTTTTTTCCCCACAAAACAGGCATTCTGCAGCCCCTTACCTAGGCTATTTCTACGGTAAATGGGGTGCAACAGGCATTTCCAGAGTATAAATCTGTGTATTTTAAACATACATTCCCTCACCTATTGCTAAGCAAAATAAGGTCATCTTTGTTCTTTGCTTTGTGGAAGGGAAGAATCTTGCTCACATCACTTTCAGATCCTGCCCATGAAATGAGAGCAGACTGTGGGTGAGGCTATCATAGAGAGACTGAGGATAAAACAGGCATTTTTTAGAGGTGATGCTATTGTATTCTTGAGAGGAGCCAGCGTCGTAGTAAAACTCCACAGAGACTGGCTCCAGACTGGCCAACACTGCAATACAGGAGCAGAGAGTAGTGGTACTGTGGCCATGGAGGCAGATGCTGACCAGCAGTGTCTGCAGTCCAAACCTGTGCTGCAGATAATCCCTTGCACCTACTGTCAAATTTGGCCATGGACCAATTTGTGATGGAAAAAGTTGAAGGCACTCCACAAGGAGCTGGTCAGAGCTAGTCACATACCAAGGAATTAGTGCTGCATGGTGCTGGACAGTGAAATCCGAATATGTTGGAAATAGAAGATCTTTAAGGTCCATTTCAACTCCCAAGCTTTTCTATGATTCTATGGTTCTGTACAGCAATTCTCCCTGTTGCAGAGTGCTTGCACAGGCAGGGAGCCAGCCAGAGGCTGCCCCTGCCAGCACCTGTGCTCTGACCAAATAGCCTTTCATAACACTCACTTTAGTGTAATGTTGTTATATAATAGCTAACACTAACGACTAAGCACTGTTCTGTAAGATCTTCTCTGCAAAACACAGCCAGTTCTTGTGGAGGTCTCATAAAACAACAATATATCACATATTGTTTGATATTCATAATTACTGATGTTTCCTGGGGCAGGGCTGTCAATGAACTGGAGAATTTAAATGCCTGTAAAGAATCTGCTGCTTAATAAAACCCAAACCCCTGAAATGGTCTGTGCTGTTAAGTGCATGTGTGGACCTCTGGTAATGTCCCCGTTGAACCAGAGAATCATAGAATATTTCAGGCTGGAAGGGATCTGGAAGCATCATCAAGCCCAGTGCAGGTCTACCTAAAACTAAATCATATGGCTATCATATCACCCAGAACCTCCTTGTCCTCTGACAGGTGTGGTGTCATGACCACTTTCCAGAGGAACCTGTTCCAGTGACTGCCCTCAGTGAAGAAGTGAATTTTGAGTCTTGAGAAGGGCAATCGAGCTGATAAAGGCTCTAGAGGGAAAGTCCTATGAGCTGGGGGAGCTGGAGCTGTTGGAGGAGAAAAGAAAGCTCAGTGATGACCTCATTGACCTCTACAACCACCTGAAATGAGAGTGGAGCCAGGTGGGGATCAGTGCTACTCCCAGGAAACCAGTGACAGGATGAGAGGAAATTGTCAGCTACTCCAATTAAGAATGGGTTAGATATTAGGAGGAATTTCTCCACAAAGAGAGTGATAAGACATTGGAATAGACTGTCCAGGGAGGTGGTAGAGTCCCCATCCCTGGAACTGTTTAAGGAGAGATTGGACATGGCACTTAGTGCTGTGCTCTAGTTGACCTAAGGGTGTTTGGTCATAGGTTGGAGTCGATGATCTCTGAGGTCTTTTCTAACTTAACTGATTTTTTGATTCTGTAAATGTACTGGTGTAGTTAGTGACACTAGCTGTGTCACATCTTAATAACTTGCTCATCTGTAAAAATGCTGTGATTTCTGGCTACTGGGAACTATTCTGAATAAGATGTTCTCTCCCACCTCATATTCTCAGAAGATATCATCCCTTCTTGCAGAGTATTTGGATGAAGTGGCAACTGAGATTATATCACTGATGTTAACAATCATTTTATGGGTTTTTTTTTTGTGGAAAATAAACTGTTTCTTGTGAAGAAATGGTAGCTCCTAAGATTTTAAGATTTGGAAATAATTATTTTTTTCTAGATTGATGTTTCTCTACCTGTATATTACTGTACTGTTTTTGCTTAGCTATGATTTTTTAATATATATTTTCAGCTAAAGACTTTAGAATAATATATAATGATTTTTATATATTTATATATATTTTTATCATATATAACGATTTAATGATTTTTAATGATCAAATTTTATGAACAAGTAGGTGAGAGAATATACCATCTCCAGAGCAAATATGTGCTACCTTTGTTTGAAATAAACTGAAACCACTGTAGGCTTTGTACTCTGCATTCAGTAGCAAAAACCATTCAGTCCTGCTGTCAGTCTGCTCTTTCTGCTGCCAGCAGTGGTAACAGTTCACTTTGATTGAAAGATCCAGCTGCCAGCCTAATAATAGAGCTTGGCTTGGAAACTGGAGCCTTTCTCTACCTTGTGACTGATGGCCAGCTGCTGAGATGATTTAAAGATTCAGTGCTGTACCCTCACTACAGATGTGATGCAGCTGCCCAGAGCTGGGGCTGGTAACTGAAACATCCAGGGAGCCCTACAGTGTTTACTCCTAAAAGAGTTTAGATTTATTCTCACAGTGATATACCCCAGAAGCATAAAACACAGCAAGGGCAGGTACTAACCAGTGACTTTCTCACAGTCTTGTACAGTAACTCTGCATTAGTAGTTAAACTGCTTTTGTTTTTTGTCTCCAGCTGTACCAGCCTAAGGCAGGGTGAGCATTCATGCCTGTATCAAGGATGCAGCCACCTGCCCCAGTTCCTCCCTTCCACCAAAAAGCCCCTGACTCCTTGTGCCAGCTCTTCTCTGGATTCCTGGTATTCAATAACCTCCTACTGGCTGCACATAAGATCATCCCAAGAAACTGTAAATGTAATATCCCTCACTTGGAGATTGATTGGGAGCTGCCTATTTACTCCTGGCACTGCCCTCTCACTTACTTTCCTGTCACTCAACATTTGGGATCCTAGTAACTTTCTCCTCTGCTGTCCTCTCCTGTTTCCCCTCAGCTAATATCAATGTTTCTTCTTTCAGCTCCTCCTTCCCATAGTAGTGACAGTTTACATCTCAAGCAGCAAATTTTCCACTTTCTCTTCCCAGCCTTTAAAAGAAACCTCAGTTAAATGAACCAAAGAAGTCTGTCACCATGAGCTACAGTGAGAACAAACTGCCTCGCCCAAACAGTACACACAGTTAGAAGAATGCTTTTTTTTTTTTTTTAACTATCTGAAACCATAGGGAGTTTCAAGGAGACTTGATGACCTGAAGTGGGAGGTCAGCCAAAAGTCACTGTTGTCTTGCCTACCATTTTTTGGACATCTTTTCCAGAAGAATTAGATTAACTGTTATAGAAAATTTCTTCAGTTCAATATTCCCAACCCTAGGCTCAGGAGAGCTATGTGGAGGCCACTGCAAACTTCCAGCAAAATTCCTTCACTTGGTATTACGACTATTTGTCCTTTGTGCTAATTTGAAACAAGGGCAAAATACAACCCACGACCCAATCTAAATTCAAAATGTCTTTACAGATAGGGTGAAAGAAGGCACAGCAGGAAGCTTTGTGTTTAAAATATTTTACTAGTCCTTGTTTTCAAAGTGCCATAAACAGATCTGTGGCAACCACACCCCTCCTTTTCTCCTTAGAGACTCTGGGTAGTGCTAATGTGGTTTGGGGCCTGCCAAAGACTAACCTTTCACTTCAGTCTTGTCCCTGGGTGGGTTTGAGAGAAGGCTGGTTCCCTACTCCAGCTAATTAACTCCCAGCTAGCCATCAGAGCTCTCTGCAATAATGGCCCCCAGCAGGAGAGCAAAGACAAATCTTGTGGATCCTTGGGAAGGAGAACAATGACTGCATTAGCAGTGGATGTGAAGTAACATCTATTTTATATTACATCCCACACTGCTACATTTTGTATTACATCCCACAGCTGTTTCTCCTTGCTAGGAAAAGAAAATATAGATTTAAATAGATGAATAATTAAGACGTGTGCTTCTTACAACTAATTATTTTTTACAGTTCTATTTTCTCTTCTACTAAGGTAAGGGTTGTGGTACAGGTATTATGTAAGCTATTTCTTTTGGTAACTTATCACTAAATAAGCCTAGTCTTAAATATGTACTGTTTCCTCACCACAAAAAAGAGTATAATTTAAAATGATAACAGATATTTCATTGATGTGTCCTGTTCTGCGTGGACAAGTTCAAGATTAAAAAGCAAAAGAAATTTGATTGGAGAAAATACAGTTGAAGGGACTGAAAGTTTTCCAGCCCAGGTCATGGCCCTCAAGCACACTTGATTACACCAAAATAATTCCTGGAAATGTTTGTTCAACCTATTTGTAAAAAGCACTGGAGATTGCAATTCTACAACCTCCCCAGGCTGTGCACATCAGCACTTCATCATCCCTATGATTAGAAACTCTTCTTTCAAGGTCAGAACTACATTTTCCTTTACTGCAATTACTCCCTTTATTTTCAGTGCACACAAGGAATAATTTACAACTGCTTTTCCTACAAAAACTACTTGAAGACCATTATTATGCTTTTTGATCTTTTCCAGACCAAACGATTTCTTGCAATCTTTCCTCACAAGCCTTGTCTCTTAATCCACTGATCTTTTTTCTCTTTTTCTCGCTCCATTTATTTCTCCATCTCTTCCAGGTGGTCTGAATCATTCTCAGAACCAATTCAACTCAGCAAAAGTTGTAATTCAGGTCTAGATTTAAGTCCAAGATCAGTCTCATCAAGTTATTTGTCTGTAGACTATGTCTTCACAAGTGAGGAGGCTGTCTTCACTCCTTGTAGTCTATGGAAATCTAGCTGATCCAGTCAGTAGAGTCTAGAGATTTATTCAGATTATCCTGAAGTAGACTGATTCAGTCAGATAAACAGCTCTGAAGACTTCACTGGGCCCAGTACCCTTGATTAGATATGGAAAACTAGTGCTCTTTGAGATGCTTTTGAATATCCTGCCCAGCACCCAGCTATTGATGCAGATGGACACAATCTCTTACAGCCTCCATGTCACAACACTAGCCCCAAGTCTAAGGTGCCCTATGACATCTCAGTGTGTAGAGGTGGTCTCAGGTAGTTATATTTAGGCAGCCAATCTGAGCCCACAGCTGACATGTAGATTCTTTCACTGCAAGATCAAGGTCAGGTACAAATTCAGAGCCTTACTGTCTGACCTGTCTTACAAACAGGAAGAGTTGGACGTGACAACAGGAGCTGTGCACAGCCTGTGATGATAAATACTATACATCCTGTGATAAAAGGATGGTGATAACTTATTTGTCCATGGAAAAAAAATTGTAATATCCACAAGTAGTCAATCTTATCAGCAGAGAGGAATGTTCTGGGCTTTTTTTCATTCTGTGTATTACATCCCAATGCTGACATTCTGGGACAACATTTGCTGGAAGCAGAAAGGGATTCCAGAATAAAAAATATTATTATTGTTCTAAACTGAAGATGAGAAGATGTTTGCTGGTGAAAATAAATTTGGTATTAGCTGACTTCATCTTTTGGCTTAAAAGATGTTGACTGTTGTGACAGCTAAACCAGCCTCTTTCTGCTGCACAAATGTATACAAAAACTAAATGATTGCTTGCAGATTTGTGTTTAGACTTCAAAAGATTCATGTAAAAAAATGGATGGTCTTTCAAAGTTCCATTCAATTTGGAAAAATTAATTTCTCCAGGGGTGAAAAGTAGCATCAAGAGGATCATTTGAGCTAGCGGGGTATATGACATAATGAATGAGTGAAAGTTAGTGCTCAATTAAAAATAGTTTTCATAGAATCATAGAATGGTTTGGGTTGGAAGAAAACGTAAAGAGCATCTCATTCAAATGCTCTGCTGTGGGTAGGGACACTTTCCATAAATCAGGTTGCTCAGGCCCCTGTCCAGCCTGGCCTAAACACTTCCAGGGATGAGACATCCACAACTTCCCTGAGTAACCTGTTCCAGTGCTTCACCACTCCACATACCATTCTGGACCAGATGCTCAAGTGGGAAACAGTGTACAAGATAAGTAAAGTAGGGAGGTTAGAAATGAAAACTGAAGGCATGACAAGTTCTCAAGCTCAACAAAAACCTGCAGATCCCCTCTCAAACTGCTGTAGATACTGTGATATGTGGGAAGAGCATGCCAAGGTAGGAGACAACAAAGATGACTCAGCAAGTAATCTCTTGCTGGATAACCTGGGTGAAAATTCCTGCATTACTAATAAAGTATCAACCCTTCCACTTAAATTTCATTTCTTTGACCTCCTCTGAGAGGTCAGAGAACTTTATTCTTGCAGCCAGAATAAAGTAACTGGACAATCCCTGCAAGAATCTGACCCCTTACCAGTCTCACTTGGTCCACAGGTTGTTGCAAGGGTGTTGTTTTCACCTTTTATCTCCTCCTGACCTGAGGAAAGTTAGTCTTATTTCTGATCATCCTCCTGAGTATTTGCAGTTTTTGCAGCTAATCAGGCAATTGGAGTCAGTATTATTTTTTAGCTCACCTAAAACAACTTATTTCAAAGCACAACAAAACAAAAACATGCCAAGCTGTTCTGCCAAGACTATTCTGTATCGACATTTTGCTGATGCTGAAAAACAAGACAAGAAGGGGTAAACCAGACATTGAGTTGTGGGTAAACATTTGCTGAACTAAAAAAGCTTTTTCTATCCCCTAGTAAGCCAATCAATAAAATTCAGCTCCATATTCCAGGGTGTCCATATCCAGTTTTGAGTCCTTGGCTCTCTGTCTTACAGTCTTTTCTTCCTGACACACTGTGCAATACTATTGGTCAGTTCCAGGACAAAACTGGATGTGAAAATACCCAGTGAGAATGATTATACTCCTCAGCATGTTCTCCCAAGGCACACTTAGCTACACTTTGAACAAAGTTTCAGTTAAAACTTCCTTTTTCCTTTTGACAGATGAACAACAAGCACATAAGTGGTATAGTGGTTGATTTTTAAGCTTTGGAACAAGGTCGTAGCCTTGCTACCAACACTGTTTCTTGTATTCATAACTAAATTCAGTGCAACAAATGTATTAAATTGCTAATCTGTACTAGTAAACTTGACATTTGTAAGTGAAGACTGCCTCCAATCCTTTTGCCCTTCTGTTCAGGAGCACATCAGCTATCCACTAGAAAAGTCAGGGAAATGACATAAATTGGAAATGACCAGACTAAAAAGACATGTTGCTGCCTTAATCTGGTTTTATAATTAGTTTCTCTTTTCCTCCTTTTTTCTGCCCACTCCGTCCCTCAAGATGCTTATCCTCAGTGTGCTGGAATTCAGTAGATTAAAATATTGAATCTAGTCTTGTTTGCCTACATGTATATTGAAATCCAAACCTTATCTTGGAAATCAAGATACTCAGGAGGCTTTCATATGTAGCATTTTCTGATTTTGTTACTTACCTGTTCTGATATTGCTGCTGTATATTAAAACTGTTTAGACAGTGTTTTACTAACTATTGTTTGAAGGCCATAGTGGAAAGGCCAAGTAACCGGTTTCCAGGAGCTTGAAGTAAGAGGCAGCATCAGCAGCCCCTGCTAAGCCCTTGAAAGGAGTGATATGGCAGCAAGGCCAAAAAAAACATCTCGTTTGGGCTAGAGCCTGAGGTAATTCAAAAACTAGTTCCTCAAGATAATCTAGATATAGAAGATCTAGATTTAGCTAAAAAAGCCTGTAAGACTTCAAAAAGAAAGGACTCATGGTTTAAATGGCAAGTCAAGGACTGCTTTTGTCTTAGTTCATCTGAGGGTTCAAACATATGTAAAGGCTTTCAAGGTCTTGCATTATGGAGTAAATATTTCAAATTTTTTAAGATTAGTACTCAACCTTAAAAAGAAATATTTCATATGCTTCAGTTGAGAAAAGGCTTTTCTCTTTCAAAGTGTCCCACATTTGGCTTGGAAAGTCAAGTTTCTTCTTAGGAGCTGGTACAGTGCTCTGTTTTGGATTTTTTTATGAGAATTATGAAGATAACATGCTGATGTTTTAGTTGTTGCTGAGTGATGTTTATTCTTAAGTCAAGAGCTTTTCAGTCCCCCACGCTCTGCCTGCTGAGCAGGTGCACAAGAAGCTGTGAGGGGGCTCCACCAGGACATCTGAGCAACATGGCCAAATGGATGTTCCGTACCACAGAAAGTCATGCTCAGTGTATAAAATGCAGGGACTTGTCTGGGAGGTGCCAGTCACTGCTCCAGGATGGGGTGGGCGCAGGTTGAGTACTGAGCCAACTACTACATCCATAGCTTCTCTTGGGTTTTAGTTTTCTTCCTTGCTCTTTCCTTTATGTCATAATTATCATTATAATTTTATTTACTTTTTTTTTCAAGTAATAAACTGCTCTCATCTCAACCCACAAGTTTTATTGTTTTTCTGAGTCTCTTCCCCATTCCACTTGGGAAGGAAAAGGAGTGAGCAGCTGCTTTGCCATCTTAGTTGCCAGCTGGGGTTAACCCACAATTCAAAGTAAGTCCCAGCCAAAGAGTGTAAAATTCTGTAGGTGATTTTCTACTCATTCTTATCAAGAACTTTGGGTTCCACTGGTGAAGAGTGCCACAGAATTTTCCATTGTGATAATTGCTGTTATTAAAAGTGAACTCAGTTTAAATGGGGGACACAGTACTTTAAGAAAAACTGTGGCTAAATAGAAGAGGCTTTTTGTTATTCTCCAAAGCATTTCTAACCACATATAATCAAGATATGAATATCTGAGGCCATTAACTGTGGGACCACACGTTATTTTCACTCAAGAATATTGCTTGTCATTTTGTGTAAAGAAAATAGAGTATTTACATTACTTCTGGGATTTCCAACCATCATGTAATCTTAAAAAGGTTCCCAGCAGTGTTCTGCAAAGGAACCCAAATACCATTGCATATCCTGACTTGGAAGAGAGCCACAAGCTTCATCAAGTCCAACTTCTGGCCTTGCACAGGACCACTCCAAGAGTGACACTATGTGCCTGACAGCACTGTCCAAACCTTCCTTGATCTCTGGCAGCCTTGGTTCTGTAATCATTTATCTGGGAGCCTGTCCCAGTACATGACCACCCACTCCCAAATTAGGAAGGAAACACAGAAGATTTATATTGTGTGTTTAAGAGAGTGAACTTGTCTAACTGCCATCAAATTTTTAAAAATATAAATAACATAACTGATCATAATTAAGTCACTAAAACTGCTCCCTTAATTTCTGCTAATTCTCAAGTCCATCTGCTATCCACAACTTCTCTTGTCTTTTGGCTGAAGTCTCCCTGTTGTCATTAGAAAAAGCATTTACTAATAAGATCATTTTCTTTGTGTGGGCAGACATCTGCTCCTAATTTAGCCTTACAGAGTCTCTATCAGCTTAGAGTGATGTGACAGTGCTCATTTTACTGTGTTTCACAGAAAAAAATCTTTTCAAAAGTTTAGTACATTCAGCTATATTGAAAATTATAGTTTTGTTAGTTCCCAATGTGATTGCCTCACAGCTATATTCTATCATGTTTTGGACAGCTTTTTGGAGAGAAAAACCAAGCTATTCTTACTGTGCCATGTGCTGTGTATTTACTTTTGTACTAAGAAAACATTCTAGCACCTTAATATTATAAAAACTCATGTGCTAGAATCTGGTACATGAAGGTCATGTATATGCTAGCAGGAGAGTATATCTCAGCAGAAAGCATACAGGCAGTATGTTATGGGTACATATATAGGCACATATTCTCTGGAAACTCAAAGATTTGTTTCCTACTCTCCAGATTGTATAATTATTGTTAATATTTAAAGAGTGATTAATAAATAAAGGTTTTCAGAAGCAGAAAAGTGAGGGTGTGAGCGAGTAAATGAAATCTCGGCATCTAATCAACAAAACAGAGTTTTTTTCAAGCTTGATTGGGGGGAGTTTTCAAGAACTGCAGTACATTCAAGCAGAGGAGATTTCTTCAGGCTGGATGAGCAGTCTTTCAGCTAAGCAGTGCTGACATATATATTGTGCCAACTGTATAGTTAGGAAGAGTAATTCAACTTGCATTGTCACAAGTTTGTTCATAAACAGTGCATTTATGTAAAATAAATAGAGTTTAATATGGAAATAAGTTGGAATCTGAAGCAGCTAAGGAACCAGCTTTACGGTTAACATTACCTTAAAGATGGTGTAAACTGTTTCAAAAAAAATTATGCAAAATGTGTCATTACAGAATTCTTTAATGTACATTTCTCCTTATTTCTATACTGACAACTAAACAAGAAATTTTGCTCGGATTTCTAAATTATTTTCCATCTTTATATGAGTAGCTGGGTTTTGCTACTGTAACAGCTGTGGACAAAACCATGGAAATCTTAATAATAAGGACAAAACATCCTAACCCTTGCATAAAGGATCAAAAGCAAAATGTAAAATATATCAGTCTTTTCTAGGTCAATTCATATTCTGGTCTTATTTTTTAAATTAGCATAATTTCAATAGTTGCAGTCCAGGAAATTCCAATTTACATGATTATTACATCAAATTTTTAGCCATTTATATTCTGATGCTCTTTAAAGATTGTATTTCCTGTTAGTTTATTTTCATGAATTGCTTGTTGATTCAAACAGCATCAGCAATTTTGTTACTACTTGAAACTGGAATATAAGAAAATGTTATATTTAATTTTAAGCATTATCTTCCTTCAGAGGGGCATAAATCTGAAAGATACCTATAAAATATTGGTTTTTATTCTGATAAAAATGGGCTGAAGTACTTGAGAGCTCACGCTCACGGAGAATCTAAAACGATTCTCCTTCACACTTTACAGTCTATAATGCAGTGCCAATTCTAAATATTGCTGGGAGACAAGGACCAAGTTCTTTAGCTGCATTTGTAGTCATGCTGGGTCAACTAACACAAATAAACAAACCAACTTCACTATGAGAGTTACAGAGAAAACACAGGAGTAAAATAATCAACTTTTGCTCTTTTAGCACTTGAATCTAAAAATTAATACATGACAGAAGGGTTTACATCTGTTCCATTACCAATACCAAAAATTTAAAATAAAGATGAATGTCATTAAATCTGCATGTCCAATAAGGTAAGATGGAAAATAATATTTTACTAACTCAGGTTGATGAATAGGTGCTACACCGAAGCAGCAGGGTAGGTCATACATTATATCTGCATGGTACTGTTTAGTCACAACCACTGCAGAGTATCCCACACAGTTTGTAATTACCAGGAAGCAGCAATGACCATGGATATGACCTCTCCATGGTGGGGGACTTGAACTATACAATTTTTCATCTCCCTTCCAACCCAGACCATTCTATTGTTTTATAATTCTGTGTTCTCATTTTGATTGTTCTGTAACACCAGAATAGTATTGGCCATGATAAGTTAAATTTTTTGTCTCAAAAGCTGTCAATGTATAATTCTGTATAACACATGTAATATAAGAAGGGAAGAAAACATATAAATATCTTATCAGACAAGACAGTATCTCCCTGCTCTTTCTCTTTGAAGACTGGATGGTGTTTAATATCTAACAACTTTCTTATAAGTCTCTAGGAAGCTTTCAGATATTTAATGCTGCTTTATTTGGAGCAAACCATCACAAAATGGTGAGCATTCCTCCTAGTCCTCTCATCCTTTATTTGACTGTGAAATCTCGATTTACTTACACACCCAAATATTCCCTCAGGCTATTAAGTACTGAAGTACTCCAGCAAAACCTAGGAGAGATAGCACAATGGATCTGCCTACAGGACTTTATTTCAGTCAGGAGTAATGTTCTGCGCTGCAGAAAAATGCACTAATAATACTGCATTATAATGTTAAAATGGGGTTACTGGTGCATGTCACTACTCAGCACAGTTCATTATCTTATGATTAAGTATGTATCAAGATAAGCAGAGATTTATAGATACTTTTCTAAACAGCTGAAGAACTTTTGAAGAGTAATAAAAATATGTTCAGATAAAGGGCTTTCCTTGTCTTGCATTTTGTGGGGTTTTTTTTCTGAAATCCTACATACTCATTTATATTCTTATTTTAAGGCTTGAATATCAATCAACATTTTCTACAAGAATACAAGGGAGTAGAGCAAAATAACACTGAAGAAAAAGACATGTTAACATTTCATCCAAGGGAACATTACTCATTACCAGCTTCACAGCATTCAGAACTATTTTGACAGAAGTAATGTGCGCGCCCTCCTTTTTTTCATGCATGAATTAAAATTGTAATTAGTGCATCTGTAGAAAAATCACCATCTATAATATACAAATGTCTGTCCATAGATAATTTTTCTCTCTCCATTGCAGTTCACTTAATAGTCTCAATTCTTTCATGGTGTCAGGGAAGCTAGTGGAATTTCATTACAGCATCATTTCATTTCATTGTTTAAGTCTGTGGCTATTAGATAACAAAGTACAACATAAAATTTATTCTTGCCGTCACAGTGCAATTTGAAGAGTTCTGCTCTGTCTGAAGACAGTGGAGACATTTCCATTGTATTTTTTTGAGAAGGTGTGTTAAGATTTATTACTGTAATGCATCCACAGGAGTGGGTGCACACTTTTTTGTTCCAGTTGACTGAAGGAAGAGGGACACCTACAACTGAAGACACTGAAAGTGACTACATGAACATTCAGTTGTGCATGCACAGACGCTTCTGTTTCTCACAACACCACCATGTACCTCCATTTCCAAAGTGGCCTTAACATTTCAATACCTTGTATTTCAGCAAATCACCTTCCATAAAAGAAAATTACTGGAAACGAGGCAGTTAGTAGATGTTAAAAAATTCAGAGAGCCATACGAGGTTCTCTGGCTATATGGTATTTCTTGCTGCTAGAAAAAATATGGAAAACAAGACAATTTTTTTCTATAATGAAGCAAAAGATACAGAAATGCAGCTGGCACTGGTTTCCTTGAGAGCTCAAAGTACACTTAATGGTAAACGACTTCTTCACCATAAGGTATGTTTGGAAGATAATAAATTCTTAAGTATTTCAAGTTTTTAAAGTTATTATTATACAAGGAAGTACTCATCTCCTTTTTCTATTTATTGTTTGCCCTTTCCTTTTTCATTTTCCTTTATTGATTTTTCTTTTTTTTGTCTTTTTAAGAGGCAAAACACTAAAGCCCACTACCTCTCTGTTTTAGTGACATCAGCTGTCTAGAGGTGGTTCTTGACTCCAACACTCTTAGCTGTGGCTTGCTTTATCTTTCAATCACCAGCAGACTTCAATATTCTGAATATAGGGAATAAAAATACATATTTGAATGCACAGAAATTGAGGACTCAAAAAATTCCAAATGCGTAAGGTTAAAATAAAACCATTAACAGCAGCCAAGGATTCATGAAATGCTAAAAATTTGCAGTTGCAATGATGTCAGTATTCAAGATTATTGGGCGTTATTTTATCACATAACAATTAGAAATAAGACCGAAAAATAAATAAAAAATTCACAAGTGTATCTTTTAGTACCAAAGTACTGTACATATTTAAACCTAGAGTATCTTCTATACAAATATCAGAGCAGTTTGCTGCATCTGGATGCTTCTTAAAAGTGCAAAGACGTATCATAACTCCTCTGGTACCTGAAGAAAGCTCACTTAGATTTAACAATGGGGAAATGAACCCCAAAACAATGAAGGCACAGATCCATATTGATATTTATGGACTTTTCTCCTAACACACCTAGGACCTAACAAGAAAAATTATGTGCCAAAATATATTTGTGTATCCAAAAGCTTTACCTTCAGATCTTTCTGTGCCTGAATAAGAAATTGAACATGAGTTTCCTAAATCAAAGTTACATGACTGAGTGGAAGATCTGGCTGCTTGTTAACCTTTGTTCCCTTCACATAGGGGAAGGAATGTTCACTTGCTCTGCATGCCCATAAATAGAATCAATGCTCCCAACTTTTTAGGGTAATTCAAAATCTTCTATGAACTAGGCATTATGACAACACAAAAAGAAAGATGAACAGCAATGCCACAAGTTTATTCTGTCCATATCCCCTTTTCTCCAATTAAAGAATGAAAAAGCTTATTTTAAAAAATATAAGAGAATAAAACAAAAAGGCAAATTAGTGCCTGAAGGACACTTCAAAAGGAAAGAAATTATGAATGCCATTTAGAATTCCCTTCCTGATTTATCTGCAATATTCATAAGTGTGTGTTTATCCAAAAGCTTTGTCTCAGATCAGGCAATTAATTAAACTAGAGAAGATGTCAAGCAGGGAGAGATGAGAGTTGTTAATAGTGTGTAGCTGATAATCAAATTTGTCTGTGCTGTTTTTCTTGGGATGCATTCCTCTGTTTGCCCTTCTGCAGCACAAGGAAGTTGTGGGATCCATGGCTGAGCAGTACAACATGAAACATGCAGACCCAACTCTTCAGAAGTGGAACAGTTACCACTTGTGCTAGTGTCAATATATCTCAGCTGCAGATGATTGCAGCTAAGCATATCTTCATTCTTTGGGCATATAAACACGAATACTTTTAGCCAGTCCATTCTTCTAGTGAGTATGTAAAGAAGGAGGTGATGTTTTCAACCCAAGGTCAAAGCTGAAAAATAAGAAATGACAAGACAGGACAAAAATAAGATCAGGACTGGTAAAAATTCAAAGGGGGAGAATGAGACTTATTTTCAAATTGTCACAGAAAGTGGTGGAAAGCACAGAAGTCAAAACATGGCAATGACAAGGAACAGGTTTCAAGAGCATCCTTTTAATTTTGGTGTGTATCTTTCAGAGCACACAAGTCAGTCATACATTCCCCTTGAGACTCTAAGGCCGCAATGGCTTTGCTGATAACAGGAAGAAATAAAACCCTCCTCACAAAATTATACGATTTCTATAGCCCAGGCCAAATACTGGCTTGTTGCCCCAGGTGCTGGAACTACAATCTAGTTTGGTGCTCTTGTAGACTTCACCAAATCACAAGAGGCCATAATGCCTTTTCTAGACATACTTACATTACACATCCAGGCAGGATTTGACTCCGAACTTTGATACCACAAGATTTTTTTGCCAGGATTCTGTTCAGAGTTATGTACACCATGTTATCAATCTCTATGTTAGGCAGTTTGAATCAACAGGCTGCAACTTCTACCAAAATCAGACTTCTCTCTGAGTGACCCGTAGGAAGTCACTGCCTTCTGTGGAAGCCAATCTTTCTTGGCACTAAGACCTTCTTATACCTTTTGAATAATGCTTCTGCATGTCTCACAATACCTGTAATAGCTGACTTTTCACTAAAACGCCAACTCTTGAAAATCATTAAAATCCCCAATATAAAGTAATTTATACTGGTAATTCCAACAAAGAAATACAGTCAGCTAATGTCTAGATACCTGGAAAAGCAAAGCAAGTGTATCTACACTAAGTAGATACTCCCTTGTGTAGTTGTGATTGGTGGCTACAAGGGGATGTCATCTTTAAGTTAGAGATGGGTCACGAAGATAAAAACATTTGAAATTCCGTGATACTGCTATACGTGGGAATCAGAAAATGATGTTATTGTTGAATTCATAGATCCTTTAAAAATCCCCTTTCTCATATAACATCTTTAAAAGCTATCTTGAATGTATTGTGTGTCCATGCAATTTTATTCCATTACAAAAATGCAGACTCCTGCTTGGGATTTTTGAATTTGGAAATGTTCAGTCATTTTCTGTTTAACAATCTTAGAGGTTTACTTTAGGAATGAAAACAAAGTTAAATTATCATTTTGATGGCAGGGATCGCTCACATACCCTGTACATTATATGGACAGAATAATTTCCAAAGTTTTGACTCACAAGACCACCAAGTTGTACCCAGAGTCTCCTTAAACATTGAACAGAAACTCTCTATCAGCTGAAATGACAGAAACTTGAAAAGTCCTCCTTTTGGCTACTTTTTGTGGGGGCTCCTGTCTGACAGACCTCTGTTTGAAAATTACATGTAGTACATAAGTAGTGAAATTACCAATTCGTGAAGCTGGCTGAAAATTATGCATGAGTTCAGTTCTCCAAGTAGCTCTGGGGCATCAAAAACATTGAGAGAAGCAGTATGATTTTGGGCTTGAATATTTCATTTCAAGGGGAAGAGAAGGGGTTCATAAAGTAGCTCTGTGACTAAGTCCCTTTCTAAGGCCAGTACTTCAGCTTAAAGACATTCCATCAGCATCCTCATAGAAAAACAGTCTGGACTGAAGCACTTTCAATTGCATTAGATATGCAAAAGGAATGTGTTTGTATACCTTCTATTTGCCACTAAAATAAAATTACCTTTTTTTTTTCTGGAGTAAGGACTGACCATTTAAAAGACAATTAAATACTTACTGGGCTATCTAGTGGAAAGTATATTCAATGATACTCAGCTGACTAGTTCTACAGAAAAGTGATCGCATCAATTTTTTTAATCACTGTCAAAACTAAATGCTTGTATGCCGAAACAAAGAGAATTCAAATAGAAATATCTAAATGGATAGAAGAGAGTAAAATCAGTAAAGCAAACAAAATTGCTTCCCCACAGCGAAATGTCGTGTCATAAAGCCATGTCATATGAAATGCCAGTCCTAAAGCTAAGAGACTATATATTTTTATACCTTTCTACAAGCCTGTCACTAAACAACACCTTAGTCATACAAAAATTCTGTATTGAAAGAGAATTTCCCTTAACTTTTCCTCCATGGAGAAGCTCTTCAGCAGCAAATGACCCGGAGCAGGACATCTTGTTTTTCAGGTAAGCAGAAGATCATACACTATTTTGTAAGTGAAAAACATCAGTCCACTCATTAACCCACAGAAGCCAGAATAGAAAAATCCACCCATAAAATATGACCAGGTTTAGGTAACTCTATGTGGGCATCTACCTGTGAATTAGACATCTGAGTTCCCATTGTAATCAATGGAGATTTAGAGTTTGTACATAAATGGGCAGCTTGGCCATTTGAGGTGCCAAGGCTATCCCACTTGGCCTCTGGCAGACATTTCAAGCAGGTATAAGCATCCTGCAGGAACTGTGTCCATAATATATATGTGGAAACAAAAACTTCTGCTTAGAAAAATTAATCTGGTGCCTGTATCTAGAGCAGCAGGAGCTTAGACACTTCACTCACATATGGACACTTACAGACTTCCCCACCTTACAAGACACTTCAGTGCCTGCAATATGGAGATCAGCCCTGCCCCAGGAAAATGAGGTGGGACTCATTCCCTAAATTACCTAAATGTTGTCACCTCACACCATTTGTGAGGCTTATCCGTAACACCTGTGCAGCACTGGTATGTGGCACACAAATCTTACAGGAGACCTCCAGCTTTCTGGAGAGCCACACAGAGGTCAGGCATGATATCCTGCTGGAGGATATCCCACAGTGCAATACAGCAAAGGGATCCCACCACAGCTGGTCACCTCGTGTGAACATCATCCCTCTTCTGCATTGTCAGTAGTGTCTGAACTACTTCTTGCTGCCTAGATGTAGTACCTATAGTGGGTGGCTGAATAAAACTGTAAGGAATACATGCACCTGTGCTCCTAAATTAATGATGGTGGCTCCTATCCTCCTTTGAGAGTGATGCCAAGTAAATGCACCATCTATATACCTGGCACTGTTTTAGTCCTGGCTAAATTCAGCTGATATGCTGGCCCTTAGCTCTATCATTTCCACACTGAGAAAGCAAAGCCACTAATTTACTGTAAAATTTCCCAATATAGAAAACCCACAGTTATGCTTGTATAAGATTTTTTTAAATTGGTTTCTGCTGCCAGTAACAGGTACTGAAATCAAGTTTTGCAGCTCATGGGAATTAACTAAAATAATGTTGTCTCTGATGTCAGCATATCAAATAGCATAACATTTTTTACAGAAAATTACATGTCATATGAAGATGTCCTACATTTGACCTTCCTGTGGAAGAGTGATAATCTAAATTTCACTCTAATATCTGTTTGTCTGAAAGTAAAGGACAGTTCTAAGCCTTGCATAAACATCTTTTCTGCACTTGGCTGTCCTGATAGCCATGAAACAAATGTAATGAATTTAATTTGTTAAGGGATCAAGTAACTTCAAAGACAATTTGCAATATGAGGTTGCTCTGAGAGGAAAGGTATAACATTAATTTCCTCTCTACCAGCTGAGAATTCTGGAATCACTATCCTCCAGTATTGAAAAATACGTATTAAAAGATAAAAGGTGAGAGAGCTTCCAGAGCAAATTGCACATTTAGGCATTGGTGCTAATGGCTGTGTATATGTAAATCATTTCTAGATACTAAGCAACAATGCATTTATGTTTCAGTACAGCTTTCCTGTTCTCATCTTTCTCATTTGGAATATTCTGGTGTCTTGAGAATAGCAGGTGTGACCTCCTGCTTAGCTGTATGAGGTAAGACCAATATTTTTCACGCGTTCTCTTCCTTGGACTCATATGTCATAGTAGTAACCAAAATCCTTAATCTTGCCAGTTTTTAGGATAACCTGGTGACAGAACATATAGATGAGATGGAACTTTTCTCCCCTCCCTTCTACCCATGTGGGGAGAAACTCATCTTTAAGCATCCTAACCTTAAGAACTGAAACTGAATGATCCAATAGGGTCAAGAGGACACATCCTATGTATGTCATTCCTGATTACAGACACGTGGTATTTAGAATTACTTCATCTTTGGTATCTGCCCAACAAAAATAACAACAGTAAAGCATAGGCAATATGATTTTTCCAGTAACTTCTGTTTCTGACATAAACTACGATGTGAGGCCCTAGTGATGAAAATTGCAATAGAAAAATTATCATATTTTCACCCATTAAGTCTGTAAGTTTTCCTGTCAAAAAAAGAAACAGAACTGCAACTAATAAATGCACATTAATTATGGATGGATACTTACCAATCACATGTCTTTTCCTAACCCTAAGAACAACAGGATCCTTGAACCCAGAATCAGCCAAAATATTTTTTATCTGCACCTCTAAGATTCTCAGGTAAAAGGGACCTTTTTTCTCCCCTGGCATACAAAACAGCTCACTTGTCCCCACTGGTGAATGGTCTGTTGACATGAGTAATTCCTTTATACAGAAGGAATGGCATATTTAAAGCACTGGGATTACGTATGAGTGTATCATACCAAGGTACACTAGAGAGAGAGAGAGAGAGGGAGGGAGGGAGAGAGAGAGAAGCAAGCATGCCACTGCCTGGGCACTGTTCTGGCAGAGCACAGCATGCAGGCAAGCACACTCAGCCATCCCCACCTGGGCAGGTGGCAGCAGCTCACCTGCCCATCTAACCACAGAAATCTCTTCCGGTACTCTCTTCTCCATAAAACTCTTCTCACACACCCAAACATACTGCTGGGGTGCCACTTCATAGATAATGAACTTGATGGCTGAGATGGATTGAATCCTCACAGGAGGCCTTTGAAGTGCATCTCCCTGTCCCTTGAGCAGGCACTCAAAGAAAACATCTTCACCAGGCCCTGAAAACCAAAGTGGAAATTCATAACACCACTTTGATACCCACCTTTCTCCCTGTAATCACTGGCTTTCACACTGTTCTTCTCACCTTGACCATGGCCCAAAATAACTGCCTAATCTGGGAGTGGAATTACTCACTTGGCAATTGCAAACCTCAGAAGCTGAGATTTAGAGCAGCTTCCTTGAGCAGGGCAGCTTTAAGAGGGATTATTGGCTCTACTGACAGAGTCACTAGAAAACTCCTGGGATTTTTGTGTTAAGGATCAGGCCACCAATGGATTATTTTCCACTTTCTTTCATTTAACAATAAAAGCAATGAATTTTCTCGTATCCTCCCTATTCAAACACTCTATGAAAACACTTCAGTCATAAATAAAAAAGTTTCCCCACCTCTTACATCTCAGTCAATGTTCTGCATTTCAGTCATCTAGGACAGGAAAACAATTCATATTTTTAAAATCTTTCTGCCAAATGGAGAAACCGGATGGAGAAAATATAACCCTTAGTCCTGAAAAGCAGAGCTCTTCACTGGATTTGAATCAGCACCCATCCCCGATAAAAATAAGTCAAATACTTTTCTTTTTCCCATTCATTGCACACTTGATAGAGCTTTTTCAGTGCAGTACATGACTTTATCTTTACAATGTTAATGTTTGCATCACCTAAGTCTTTCTTTTACTGGTTTGTAAACCTACTGCCAATGCAGCTGGATTAAATTATCACAGTGAAGGTGATACAAACCAACACAAGGACCCCTTCTTCTCCGACATCTATGGTATTTCCAGTACTTTATGTGCAAATTTCCTTAATTCTACAATATGACTCTATAGCTCATGTTGTCTTTTCCCCTGGATATCTTTTTTTTGCACCACTCATTCTTTCCAGCTGAGTACTTCCTGTGAGGAAGGGTGCCCCTGCAGATAAATTAGATAGTTTCTATCTCAGCTTTCTCCTCACAGTAAGGAAGGCAAAAAAGTAATGGGAGTAGAAGCATGTTTTTGTATCAGCATTTTTACTTAGCTTTGGATCTCCTGTAGCATCATCTAGAAAAGCAGTCAACCTTTCCCCCAGTCTTTACATCTTTGTGAGCTAAAGATAAAAGTCACTTCACTGTTTTGAAAAGTTCAAGAATGGTGAAAAAAGTTTTACCAAGTGTAAAGGAAGACTTTATCTAGAGCTGGCAAGAAAGAATTTATTCAATCTCTCTAAAGTGGATGGCAATAGTATATAAAGAAATCATCCTTTCAGTAAATTGATTCATCTCACTATTTTATTTTATTATACCATATCCAGATCATTACAGCCCTGTCTCAAATGAAATCCTTGTAGCTCAATATGTCATGCTAAAAAAATGACATTTTAAATAGGAAACTATTTAGCAGGTGTTCAAAGAGAAGACAGGCTGTTTTGGCTGTGCAGTGACTACAACAGTGAGTGGAGGGAAGATTGTGGGTTAAAATCAACAGTATACATCTTTTACTCATACCATCTCCTTTTGTCCAGGCATACACACAGAGCTGCTGCTGAAGTAGCCGAATTAACTCTTGGAATAGATGAGAACAGAGCCATATTTCCCTGAGCTCTCAACAGTCACAGTAGCTCAGTTATGTCTCGTGTAGCAAGCTCAGAACCCTGGCAAGACCTTGTTATTCCCTTCATCTACTGCCACGCTTCATTGCTGAAATCCCTGGCTGCTGGTAGTATTGGATCACTAATGGGAATGCTGAGTTCTGTCCTGCTGCTACAGTACTAATTCCCAGGCTCTCTATTTTGTATCCAAACTTTTGTTTTTCCCCTGAGTAATTAACTTCGTTACTTCAGTCCTTTTAGTTTCTTACTTCTGATTTTGAGAAGTCATCAAAACTGATGGTGTTAAGGCCAGTTTTACCAAACAAATGGTTTGAAAGGATGTCACATTTTTCAGGTGACAGCAATGAAATCAATCCTAGCATGCATAGATATACTCCATCAAGGTTGAAAGTAATGACAAAGGACAAATAAAAGTGGCTTTGCTGAGGAGAAAAGCACCATAAAGCAAACTGACAAAATCAAGCCAACAGGAAGCACATGCACATAGATTTTTTTTTTTTTTTTTTTTTTTGTAATACAGTGTAAGATACTATAAAGGGACAGTGTTACTTATAAGCCCATAGGCTCTCATAAAACTACCTAAGCCCCAAAAGCAGACAGCCTTTTATTTTGAGGGGCAGGCCTTTGGAGAACATTAAGAATTAGAAAGAGATTAAAGTACTCCTGCTTTTCCCATCAATACACTCAGCCTACAAGAGAAACAGGACATGGGATAAGGAAGTTCTGATTTTGTGATGTTCGGTTGAAACATTTGTACCATTGCCAAACAGAATAACTCTGATGGGCATCGTAAAGAGCCACCTATATTTGAAAAGTAAGATAAGGATTGTTCCAGTTTCCATCCTACTATTCAAATCATGTTGCAATTCCCAGGGATGAATTTTCTCACATAAATAATTAAAAACCTGCATTAAAAATGCTGTCTGCAAAGTTTCAGAGAAGAGAGTTATTGCATTTCATGGTAGATTTGTGCTCTCGAAGATACTTCACCCTTGAGGAAAGCCAGGTTTTTAATTTTTAAAATTAGAAGTTCCTTCCAGGCATGCTGTGTTTCCTTGTAAACATGCTAGACCACTTAACTAGCTCACTAACTATTCATCTATATTTTTCTGAGGGATCTAATTTGAAAGCAATGATATGATGTTTGAGTATTTTATTACATATATCTTTTCAACAAACAGCACCCTAAATGACCTTCTAGAATCAGGCAATATAGAGAGTTAAATAATAAATGAGAACAGCACGAGCCAGAAATTAAACAGTAAATAAATACATGAAAGAACAGTTAAATGTCATGGTGAAAGGTATTGGATCCCACTCTTTCCTTTAAGCCTTTTCTTTAAGCCTTTGTAAGTAAATACTGAGGACAAATACACCTAAAAGAAAATGTATAGTTTCAGAGAATTGATACATTTCTCATCCTTAATGAGATATCATAGTGATGAGATGATCTTACTAGTAGGAGGTAACCAAAAGCATGAGGGGTAATGGGAGACAAGACATGTCATCCAAGTACCAGTGGATTAGAAAATCCCCCTAAAGTATTTAAAGGATGGTTTCCTTACACCACCTATTGTGATTAAAGACTACAACTTCAGGTACAGTGTCAATAGCTTCATTCAGAACACTTGAGAAGTCAGGTCCTCAGGGTCAAGTATTAAGTGAAGACCTAAGGTTTTTCTGGGACCTTGCTGTTGATAGCCGACAGCGTTGCCCTGTCAGCCTAAAGGAACAACAGGGAACCCTCCAGAAACCCTTGTGACATCCACCATCTCCACTGTGAAAGTCAAAAGATCAAATCCAACACCAGATGTGAGCCTTAAACCAAAAAGAATGGAGATCTAAATTGAAAGAGATTGAGTTTCTCTAAATCCCAGCAGGTTGCAGACCAGAAAGTGTATCATTTAGCAGGTGTAAGGATGGATTTTTCACAGATGTTGCTGCTAATATAAAGTAAATGATCGATGCTCTGTAAAAACAGTATTCCTGCTCTTTCACAGCTCTTTGCAAGTACAAACCTAAAGCAAACTAAAAATAATCCTACTTTTACACCAAGAACTTCAACCTACAGACTCATGGAGTTAAATGAAGCTGAAAATCTGATTTGAGACAAGCTTCAAATAATGCTCAAATATAGTTTAAATGTATACGATCTTCTAACACTATACATTTAAACTTCAGACCTGTTTATTTCTTTAACTATCACCCATAATTATGTGACTCAAAGTGCCCTGCATCTTCTGGAAGGCAAAAAGTAAATGCAGTTAATATAAATGTCAGGTGAGAGGTTTTCTCTTCTACTTCAACTACATCATTAACAATAAGAGAAATTTAAAATGTTACACTTACAATGGAATTCTATTAAGTTCTCTGTCAAATACTACAGTAGTCTGCAGATACATTTCCTTTTTGTTAAACTGTAATATTGGCAATCCTTACCTCTAGTCAGTGCTCACTCAACTCCTTTTTCCACTTTCCTTTCTTCTTTTACCCTCCCATCATGTTTCTTCCTGATCCACCCCATCCCAGGATGCCAGGATCTTCTGGGTAGATGCAGCTGAAATTATTTGTAAAAATTCATGTCTGGAAATTTGGGTGACCATGCAGACTCCTTCTCCCTTTAAAACATAACAGTCAATTACTGTCTTTCATCTCTATCGTTTGGTACATAGAAATCTGTGTACTCAGATCTTCCTCTCAGGTGACAGCAAATCATTATATATCACACCAATAGAAGGGAACAAAATGAATGTTCATTTAATCACCTACCAAGACTCCCAGAGTAGTTGAATTCAGCTTTTGATCCTTTCACTGGACCCAAATGTGCTGGGAATGAGTCTAGCTTATGTAGCCACTGATCTCAAGCCAGTTGGAAATGTACAGTGATCTGTACATCTCAGCATTATCAAAGTCATTGAAAAGCCCAAAAGAATTTTCATTGAACAATTTAATTAGACTTCTACTTGCTGTTGAAGGTCAGTCTCCTTTCTTTTTATAATTTCACAAAAAGAAAACTGTAACTGTCCCAAAACCAGTGAACAAAAGCAGAGAGCCGTATTTTCAGATCCATCTGTTTGTACCATGTTTGATGCAATAATACATCTCATATCATACTGCATAAACAGATCCTGCTGTTACAGCTTAAAGAAACCTCTTCAGCTGCTTTACTTCACTGCTTCAGATGAAAGGAATAAGCTAGAGGTAGTTGACTTGGAGGAGGATCAGCATCTGTAGACTTGGTAGTGCAAGCAGAACACTGCTAGCGCTTTAAAGACTTTGCTTATTTTTCTTCTGATTTTTGCCCTGTCTTTGTAACTTCTGATATCACTCAGTTGGTTTCTCCCTTCTCCCAGGATAGATGGTGGTTTTTTGGCTTTCTTCTTTCCTGAAAAAAATGCCTTGTGTCATGTAGCTTGTTCTGTATCCCACCAGACAACGCTATGGGCATGCTCCACACTCCTGCCAAACCACCCACACTCTTAATAAGACCATGAAAATTTTGGATATTTGAACCTACTGACAAGGTAAGCTTTATTTGTTATTTATTTGTTATTAAGAAACTCTTCAGACCTGATGAAGATTCCACCTTGCGCAGTGGAAATCCTCACTTCTAGTCTCATGAAAAAGGGATTGACTCAGCTTCAGCTAATCAGCAGAGATTTGGAACCTCTCTGTGAGCAGGATGTTAGCCTCAGTGACTTCAGCCCAACCTGGCAAATAATAAAGGATGAACTTCTGGGTCAATATCATTGTCATACAGATAACCATTAGGGATGAATATAAGTCTCAATTTGTCTCTTAGTGAAAGGAAAAATATTTGGTTCTTAGTTCAGACTTCAGTGTCTGGAGGAGAAAAGTGAAAACTAGACTTGACCAAGAACTACAAAAATATCATCAGTTACAGATTTACCAGCTTGCCTAAGGACTTTCTTCTTACAACACTGCAAAGTGTGGTACATTTCCTTGTGATTTCTAGGTTTCAATAAGCTCAGAGGAGGACAAGCATGTGTAGATCCACGCAGCATGCCTGGTGTGTGGAATGGCCACAGTTCCAAAGAACAGCAGAAATGCAGTAGGTTCAATTTATCCATGACATGCTGGCCCTGCTTCTCACTCTGGGAAATCAGTCTGCTCTTCTACATATAAATAATACATCTTCTACACACTGTGTTATGGAGATGCTGCCCAAATGCAATGAATTTCATAAGACCCAAAATCACATCCTTTTTCCAGTGTGAGAGCAGCGGCTGCCACAGCTGAAATATCTCAGAAGAGCCTTTGAGTGATGAAGCTATGGGATATCCTGGGAAAGACATTCTTACCCTCCCAGTGAGCCTGTAATATTGCACAGTGTGGAAGGAAAAACTCCAAGGTGACAGAGAGAGAGAAATGGAAACTTCATGCAGAAATAGGCCAAAAACTTGGGCAAGGGAAACTAAGCTCAAAGGTACAACTCTAAGCTTCATACATGAGACATTACACTCTCAGTGGATGAAGGCAAGAAGTGTCTGGGAGCTGGAAGAACTCTCTGTCTTTCACCTTCTGAACTAGGGAGGGCTCTGATGCTAGGCTCTTAAGCCAAAGACACTCATCATCACTAAATAAACACTGTTTCTTATAGACTACATGAGAAAAACAAATGCCTAAAGTAGGCGAGTGGTGTTTTCCCTCTGCACATATCAGAGAGATCTTTCTCATTCTCTTGATGAGGCAAGGTGCTTGCTTTAGGAGGTTTCTTAGGTGAAAGTGTTCCACTTTGCTCCATATCACATATCTGGACAGGTAGACTGGATTGCAGCTGTACTTTCAAATCCTTTTTCAGTAGTGCTAAGCACCAAACTCTCTCCTTATATCACCAGAGATCTTAAAGCAGCATAACTGGAGCAGGTGGAAGATCTAAAAAGAATCAAGATATGTGAAAAATAAACACTGAAATAGTAAATATTAAAAAAAAATCTGCTTGTGCAAAGCAAGCTGTTTAACTTCTGAAAATTATTTTAATCTTCTCTCACACATCACATGTTCTGTCCTATCCAAACTGCAACTCTACAGTATTTGCAATGGAGGGAGGTTTTACTTTTGTCTTACCAATCAAATGAACTGTGACTAACATATAGCTAATGTTTGCATAGTGCTTTGATGCTCTGAAGTGCTGAATTCATGGGACAGTGCAGTGTTTCTATGAGGCCTTGTCATGCAATTTCTGTTAAGATGTCTTCACTAACAGCTTGTAACTATCTCCACTTGTAGTGTAGCATGATCTTCAGCTTCTCTTTCGCCAACACAGAGAATTTGGAAGGTTTGCTATGTCACATAGATATAGAAACTAGCTTGAATGCATAACAGTGCTAATTCTTTACTTTTTAAGAACCAGCACACTGTTAATTCTTGATAACTAAGAATGATTACAGATGTAATTTTCCCCATTGGTGCTACTTGCAATAACTTCTTAATCTCATGCACTGTTGCTGTTCTTGTTTGACAGACTGGTGGCTGTTGTGTTAAACCCTGAAACTTTATGTTCCATCTAGCAATGACATTTACTGCATTATCTTTAAGGAAATTAATAGTCTCAAGTTCTGCATTTCAGGTAATAAAACCTTAGCAGCGTGAGAGTTCTGGCATGAACTTCAGACACATTTTTTATTCCTGAGGGAAAAAATTATGATTTGCATTCACATTAACATTTTGAAGGTTTTAAATGGTGTTTACAAGGTATGGATAAGCAATTATATGTACTCATTTTTTCAGATTTTCTCAATGAGTGTTAGAATATTAAAAAGGTTACATTAACTTCAATCTTAATCCTTTGCCAGTAAAACTTGTGATTGCAATGGAATTTTCCATTTTTTTGGCTATCTATTACAAGTCAAACAGACAAATTATGAAGAAGTTTCCTCTTGAAGAATTACTTATATGCAAATTTTCTATAGAATGCTTTTCAAGATTCACAGGGAGAGGCAAAAAGTCAGATTCCTGATGTGTAGAGCTCTCCAGCAGCTGAAATATGTTTCATGGAGCCTCATGCAACCCTTCCTACATGAAGCAAGAGAAGGGAAAATGGAAAGACCTTCTTCTGTTCTACTACTTATTTATCACTTCATGGTCAATCAAACTGTTGGACACCAAAGCTTAGCACCACCTAGGAATCCCATCCTCCCTCTTCCATAACCCACGGAAGGTACAGCATGAAGGGGGGCCCTACAGGGGATTCAATATATTTGATACTTAAGGAGTAATTATCTGGGATAAATGCTAGTGTCTTGTGGGACCTGGGATTCCATGCCTGTGCATTCTATTATGAAGCTCACCATTTGCTATAGCATTAAGCCCCACTGGCTCAGCTTTCATACTACAGAATGGACAGGAAAATCTTCAAAAAACAGTAATGAGAACACCAAAATTGACCAGACTTTTTTTCCTGTGCATTTGAATCTCAGGGTTGATAGAAGTTCTGATAAAATAATTTTGTTCCTGCTTAAAGCATTCGCATTGTTTCCCCACATGGCTTCACAGCTGTCTAGTAATGTATATTCTCATTCATCAGCCTTTCTCTTAGTGAGGGCTGTTTCCTTTCTCTTCCCAGAACACACCCCTAAGTCCTACTGACAGCTGAGGTCTTCTGCTTTTGACACAAATCCAGCTGAGCAGTGAGTTAATTTTCAGAAGTTAAGGACAACAAGATAATGTTGTAAGCCCAATTCTTTGGGAATCACGCTAAGAATGTTAACAATATTTAAAGTAGCATGAAAAACCTTGAATATATGAATACTATGAACCAACTAGTGTTTATATAGCCAGCAGAAAGCTCAAACCAATAGCTGGGAACTTTGTTTCCTTGCAGATTGTGTTAGCAGGAAAGAAAACAAAAACTTTTTCCTGTATAAATATCAAATAAACTTTTCTTTCCTCTTCAGAGGACATTCCTGTAAAGAAAAAAATGTCCAGCTCTCCTTTGATCTCTTCTGTTCACATCTCATCACACTGTTCTGATCACACTTGCATGTTCAGAGAAAAAACATTCTTTAGTCCTCTGAAAGCAGAAATTGTTAGGACAAGTACACCAAATTTAATTGAATACTTAATTGATTAATACAGAGAGGATGGTACAGACCGTGATAATTATTTGGTTCATGTTTAATCATTGAGATGTCAGATTAATGCAATATAAAATTTGAGCTCCTCTTTTACCTGAAGAGGATTCTTGTTATTTATCATAAAAGCCAGTGCATTAACTTGTATTTATAATGATGGAAAAAAAAATTACTTTCCGAGGGCTCCATAATTAAGCACTAATATTAGAGGCTTTCTTAGTAGCTAAATAAAAAGAAATCTATGCCTGCATCCACGAATATTCCAAAGGCAGTTAATGTTTTATGTGCAGTTGGTGCTGACATAGGTAGTAAAATTTACATATGAAAAATCATTTGATGTCTTGGTAGTTTTCAAGTTTCTGTTTGTGTGTTCAGCTTTACAACACTGCATGCTCAGCAGCAGAAGAAAAATTTTCAGCATCAGTCCCAGATGATTTTCTAGATTCTGAAGTTGTGCAATATCACTTTAGTCTCTGCAGTACCTAAAACACTGAGTCTGGGTAGTAGTCAATAATCATACTATTCATTCATTCTTTTTCTTATGCTGTCATTAATTCCACCAACACGACTGTGACATTCAAAGAAATGTCATCTCAGTGACTTCATAATTCTGCAATGGATTACAAATTGCAGCCAATAGCTGGAAATGTCAAATTTCCTGTTTCTGCAACATTTGTAGCAGACTGAAGGTAGTCTAGAGATGGGAAAAGTTGGCCTGTTTCTCACTTTGGTGAAGAAAGAAAACCATTGCTAGAAGCAACTAGATGCTTGCGTGACAACCTTTGAAAAGTCTTCAGAGTTATCAGCTTGTTTAAAACAGACAAGAAATCTCTGGTTTGGCTATAAATTTTTCATAACCAGGAAAGATCTTAGATGTAACACAGTTGGACTGACTGCATTCAGTGCTTTTTAGTTATAATAATGCTACTTTCCTTTGGTCAAATATGAATGCTTATGACAATTTTGCATTTTTTCTATGAGGGTCAGAGAACCAGATGCCTATCTATTAAAATGTTTAAATGTGAAGATCTGTAGAGTATTATAAAGGTTGTCTGCAGCTGTCCCTCCTTGCTTCTACAATTATTGTACTCAATAAAATGTATTAGTTGCTTAGAGATCCAGATATCTGCCATAGCCTTTGCCTGTCTTTCCAGCCTCCAGTCCGGTACTGACTGGTATCCTTTTGCCCACTAGGTACTGCTCCAGAAAGAAGAGATCAAACACAGAAATGGAACAAGAATTGACATTCTGCTCTTCCACACAGTTATACTCTGCTTAGTGAAAAACAGAAAGAGAGAGAAATAAGAAGTAAACTTTTAGTTAAATAACCAAGGGAAAAATCTTCAAGAGATATTATTAATGAAAGAAATGCTATCAAAAACACTTGACTGTGTGGCTAAAATGACTAGATAGTAATTTGGATGTAAATGTCACTCATTTCTTGAGGTCACTCAGACTTTTACTAGATGGTTATTAGCTTTGGGGTGAAATACATTTTAAAGCTGGGCTAAGGAACATAGACTTACTCCAAAGTCTTCTCTGATGTTTCTGTGCTCCCTTGGAATTAAATCTTTGAAGACTTGGGGCTCAAAATCTCACAACAGCAGTGCTCACAATGGAAAGATACTCCATATTTCTATACTAGCTACCCAACACTAAGGCCTCTGTCCAGAAATTAGTAAGTTTTTTATCCAGATTGTACCAAAATACTGAAAACAACTGTTTAAAGACTGTACTATTTTTATATTGCAAAATAAAGAAGTCTTGGAAAAATCTGTCTTGTGGCATGCTAGAGAAGAAGTGAGAAAAAAAGAATAGGATTTAAGCTAAGGATTTGTTAAAAATAAGGGGCCATCATGTAGTGGTCTTATGAATGAGCAGTGGAGTGTTGCTGCACTTGCCTGACTGGACTTGTCTTATGTCTTGGGACTCATCCTCATAAAAGTTATCGTCCTGTTTCAGATGGCTATGTTTATCTCCACATTTAACTTGCCTCTTTCTTCTATCCCACATCATACCAAGACAACTTCCCTGGAGTTTTTCTGACCTTGAAAATACGCCACTGTTTACATCCAAGTCTTTTGATCCTGAGCAGCATCTGTCAGGCTAAACAAGTTAAGCTCCATCAATCTGACACAACAGCTCTTGCTGTTCCATTAACATGGGATTTCATTCACTCTGAAAAATGGGATTATAACTAGCATGGCTTTGCATCAAGCTAAAAATAAACAAGCTCAAATGCATCAGTTATTCTCTCCTTTTGGCAGTACAATTGAACAACAAGCTTATTAATTTTACAGATATGAGTCTCTTGGGGACTGACCACTGAAGACAAAGAAAAGCCATCTGATAAAATCTTCACAGTTTGAGCCCTCGGGGCAGATACCTAACCTTTTCTAATTTTCTTTTCCCCCTGCAAAATGGGGTATTCCCTCTATAGATTATTTCTATTATCAATAATAAATGGGTTGTACAGCTTTACACATATAAGCTGTGGACATAATAATCAGAAAGGTAATAACCAAAATACTAGGCTGGATTTGAGTGACTGTGGAAGAACAAAATAAATGTTGTGTGTTACTGCTAGTAGTAACTCAGTAGTAGCTGAATGAAAGACTTTAGGCTGACAGTAATACACATAGCTAGGATCAGAGACTATCAATAGATGGAAATTGTGGGGGGAGAATAATAATTTGAGCAATATAGCATTTGAATGCTAATCAAAACTGCATCAGTTCATGTCCAGAATGCTCAGGAACTATCTAACTATGATGGATGCTGATGAAGCACAGGAGTTAGGAAGATCTGACTACTGACTCCATCATGTTTATTAGTACTTCTGCTTCCATAAGATACAGAGGCTTAGGTATTCCAGTAAATGTGACGGCACTAGATGAATTTACCACTGATAGATGGTTCAGCTGCTATTAAAACAAGTGAGAGCTATATGAGTTAGGTTTGTCTGGTATGCAAAGTTGTTTGAAAGGATTCTGATTATCACTCTATTTGCATACCACTTCTCTTTCACATTGCACTGAATATCCTCAGATTCTGGTTTTCATTGCGGTTGTTCATGATTATTCTTGGATGGCAGAACTATGAACTGGAGTCACTAAAGAGTTTTTGTAAAGATGTCACAGTTCATGCATTTTTTATCAGAGATATTAATGGCAGAAACTATATTTTAAAGAGAGAACATGAACAAGAGCTAGGAGAAATATAATATCTTATCTAGTGTGTAGACTGAAACAAAGAGGCATGAAGTAACAGTCATAAACTTGGCAAGAAATCAGAGATATGAGTTAATTCATCTCTCCTGAGCTTTAATAAATTATCTTTACCTCAATGTTATCTTCTCTCCCAATTTGATACTCACTATTTCTACTTTCATCTGGGTAACCTTTCTTCAAAATCTGTTTGGTGTCATAATCTACCAAAAGGCCTGTGCTGTGTTCCTTTCAAGTTTGGAGCTGGTTTTCCTAGATAACGTGCATTCTCCAAGGTTATTGAAAGGTTTTCTTTTTATAGTAAAATACACGTGGAAAGTCAAAAACATGTTTCTAAGAATATTCTGTGCAAGTCAATTGCAGTTCAAATACATTTCTGTGGAGTCCTCGTGGACAATGGTTCTGGCTGTCTATGGATTCCTAAATCTATTTTGTAGTATTGGAGATAAGAGGGATCATGACCAATTCTAATGTGATTACTTTTTTCTGGGAATATACCCAGTGAAAGCTCCAGACAGTTTAACATCCATCATCCTGTCTGCTAACCAACACAAATTTCCTTAAACATGTTGGTCCATTGCTCATGTCCATCCATGGGGCTTATGCAGGAGAAAAAGAAACAAAGTAAACTGCTGGGAACTAGAGGCAGCTCCAGCTAACAATGAATATGGGGTCCTATTTGCTCCCTGTTCTTTCTTCCTAATCAATGTAAGCTCCTACTTGTTCTCACATGGCAGGATCCACAGGCATCTCAGTGACTCTCAGTACCACATCACATAAGACTTAGGTGGACCCTTATGGGACCCAAATTCACCGTTTTACCTGCAGATGTATTTTAAAAGTACTTTAGTGGGAAGAACATTTTATATGAAAATCTATAAGTTAGGTGAGGATTTCATGTGCTTCCTGATAACTGCTGGGCACCTGAATACACCTAAATGTTTTAATTTATCATTGTACTTGTCTTGTTTTCAGTTTTCAAGATCCTCAGGATATACCTATACCTCTACACAATAGAAGGCCAAGGAATCACTTCAGCCCTGGAGTCCTGATTGCCCCCATTACCCAACTGCTGGGAGGCTTCCACCTTGGTTATCTCGGGCTTTCTCAACATAGTTCACTCCAGGGATTCTTCAGAAAGCAAACATGTATGAGATTTCTCAGATAGCTCTGTCTCCACCTGCCAGAACTACCCCAGCCATCTTTGAAGCCTTATATGGCTCCACATACTCTCTAGCCAAAGCTGCAGACACAAAAGATTCACTCTGCACTTCATGCTATGACAACACCTCTGTGATGTGCGGCACCACAGTCATCACATCACTTCAGACACGTTAAAGTGAATTAAAATATAGTCACACAGCACCTCAGTCATGACAGCATCACCAGGGGATATCTCTGGCCAAGGCATATGTCATGCAAAAGTCAACCAAAAGCCTGTTGGATTAAACTAACACCATAGGAACAGAATACCACAAATACAGTCACAAATAGAGGTCAAATAACTTTGTCTCTTTTTCAATATATCATTAAAACAAATAGTGAGCCATTTCTCATGTTATTTAATTACTTTCAAAAGAATTGTAGGCATGACACAAACAAATGCTACACAGGTCCTCTTTAATATAAAGTTATTGTTAATTCAATGTTAAATATTCTAAAGATGTCCAGCAATGAAATGAAGTATTTCAATGGTAATAGGAAATTTATTTGTTCTGAGGATATTTTAGTTTGACTGCATTTTAATTTCAAACTCTTGTCAGCCATTGATTTCCTTGAGATACCAAAAAGATTAAAGCTGTTAACTGAGTGAGAATTTACTTGTAAATCAAGAAGTGTGCAATAAATTGAAGGCTTTTTCTGATTGCTACCAAACAATGTCACTATTAGAAAAAGTATATATGATTCTTGCCTCTGACAAACACTAAATAGAATTTAAATAGGGAGATAAATAATAGGTCTCAGAAAAGGAGGTTTTCTACAGCATAAGGGAGTGAACAGCAATGTTTCATCTAGGTCACTTGAAAAAAAATAATGATTTGTATCACATTTACTGGATAATTTACACCACATATTTATACTGGTGAAGAGATGCTATTCCTACATAGAACAATGTATATATATTATTCTCCACCTATTTCCCCCACATTTTTATTGGCACAGTGGTGGAATTAAAACTTCTGTGGAATAAACTACAGAAAATAATAAGAATTGCAAATGTTCATAAAGTTGAACACATTTGATTGCTTTGGAAAAAAAAATCAGTACATTTGAAAAGAATAACAAGATAATCAAGCAAGTCCTGTTTCACTATTGCAGTCTAAGAGACTTTTGGACTTCCAGCAGAGAAGGCATTTATGGATCATCAATGTATTATTTGTGGAAGCAAAAGGAAAAAAAATACTTTTGTCTAGAGACAATAGTCTTGATTATGGTGTTTCTGAAGTAATAAAAGTATATCCAAGTCTGGAATATATTTTTGCATTTTTTTTTTCTACAGACACCATCTTAGAATGCAAATTTACTGCTTACAAATATTATTTGCATGTATCAGTTCAATAAACAGGCATCCGGCTGCTAAATCTGCCTGGCACTTTGGAGGTGTCAAATGAAGATTTTAGAATGAGTAAATGTATGGTTATTGTACTTACAAGACCCATAACATGCCAGTCCTCAGACTTCATAAGATTTGCCATTTGTGAATAATTGCTTTTAAAGTGGAGGTCAGGAATTGAAGCCAGAAATAAATTGATGTTGGTTATAGTTCGTAAACAAGACTCCCTTGTCATGCTGACTTGACTGTCCCTGTTGTTATTTCCTTTGGCTGGCTTTTCATCTTGTTCAGTTGAAGTAACTACAGAGAAATTAAAAGGCTGATTAGGTTTGGGGAGACATATTTTCTTATATAAATCTGACATCTTAAGAAAACAGTCTAGGGCATTCAAAACTTTTCATGTATATCTGTGAATGCAACTTTGTGTTCAAGACATAATGTTAATCTACGTGTTCAATAGATACATGAAAAATTATTAGTCATTTGTGTCATTAGAAAGTAGAGAATCAGAGCAGCTGTAAAATACAGTCGCCTTTAAATTTATTAATCTTGGTCAAAGAATCATAGAACTATGGTTTAGGTTGGAACGGACCTTAAAGCTCATCTAGTTTCAACCATTCTGCTATGGGCAGGGAATGTTCAGCTAGACCAGTTTGCTCACAACCCCATCCATCCTGGTCTTAGACATCTCCAGGGATAGGTAACCACTTCTCTGGAAACCTGTTTCAGTGTCTCACCACCCTCACAGAATTTTCTTCAAACAACGAATCTAAACCTGCTCTGTTTCAGCTTAAGGCTGTTCGCTTTTGTTCCCTTACTAAACACTCTTCTGAAAAGTCCCTCTCCAGCCTTCTTGTAAGCCCCCTTTAAGTACTGGAAGGCCACTTGAAGGTCTCACCATAGCCATCTCTTCTCCAGGCTGAACAGCTCCAAGTTTCCCAGCCTGTCTTCCTAGAAGAGGTGTCCCAGCCCTTTTGGTCACCTTCACAGACTCCTCTGGACTCGCTCCAACAGGTCCACATCTTTCTTTTTTTGATTATGCCAGGGCTGGATGCAGCACTGCAGGTGGGGTCCCACCAGAGCAGAGCAGAGGGGCAGAATTCCTTCCCTGGCCCTGCTGCCCACGCTGCTTTGGATGCAGCTTAGGACATTTTTGGCTTTCTGGGCTGTGAGTGCTCATGGCTGAGCCATATTGAGCTTTTCATCCACAAACACCTCCAAGTGATTTTCTCCAGGGTTAGTCTCAATCCATTCTCTGCCCAGCCTGTACCTGTGCTTGGGATCTGTTGCCAAGATTTGTATAAAGAAAACCGTGGGTTTGGAACAGAAAAAAAAAATCAAGAAAAGAAGTTTCATTTTTCTGTTCCTGATATTTTAGAGCAAATTAAAATATTGAGAAAACAATGGCTCCAGGAAATAGAGTTTCTCATTTCAACAGAAGGAAACAAAAATATCTGGACAGAACAAATGGTGATGCACACCCAAAATCTTCTTGTGAGAAAAAATGAATGTACTGACCACAGGGTACTGAGAACACCTTGTTTATCCAATTAGGATTTTAGCAAGGTATTTATCCAAATCATTAGTTCAGTTTTGATATTATATATTCATAACAAATTATATTAAAAGCCCTCATAAATTATAACCTTATAATTCCTGTGTAATAAAATATACTATTATTTACCTTTCTCCCCATTAAATTATGCTCGTCCTTTCAGTGTCACTATGGGTTGGATTGAGAGTACCAATCTTCTCCCATCAAAAGTGATGAGTGCATTTTACCTCATGTCATCACTTCCCTGAAGCATTCATTGGTAAGAGTATGATGCCCAGGATAGTGGCATTTATTCTTCTTCAGGCTTGGTGGCCACCTGGGTTTCTTTTTATACATTTTCTTAACAAGACCAGCTTTCACCTGAAGTTTGAAATTTTTCCAGTACCATCCCTTAGCCCAGTATAACACAAAAAGCTCTTAAACTGGCCCATGGTGGCAAGGTCTGACAAGATTTGACAGACCTTTGCCACATGCAGTATTTCCAGTATGATTCTACATGTGGTCAGGCAAAAGCCATTGACCACTAGACAAAATATGCTTGTGATTTTTGTACAACAAAGTATTAGAATCTGTAGGTTTAGGAAGGATTTCTCATAACACAGGGACTTAAAAAATAATTGAGAAGACAATGACTTGCTGCAGTTCAAAGATTTGGGTTGTGGAACATTAATGGATAACTTTTTACAGGGACAATGACAAAAGTTCATGCAGGCCTATTGTCTCTCTATATTTTAATATCATTACTTCTTGCATCAATTTTCCACTCTTTCCACTGATTCTGATAATTCAGTGGTCTGCATCTATTTACAGGAGCTCTCAGTGACATAAAGACAGATTTATCTGCAATGCTCCAATGGATAACTTTAATCATACAAGACAGTGGCATTTCATAGATCTGTGATTAAACTTGCTAGCAAATTTTACACTGCAGATGTATTTTGTTATAAAATGCCAGTTTGTTAAAGTGAAATCTGTTTAAATAAAGATGGTCTTTTTGATAAATTTTTCTGGAAAAATTCCTCGACATTTAAATCCCCTCCCTCCCCCAAACCACTATTTTTTCATTACTATTTTTTTCATTTTAAAAATATCTTTTTTTACAACTGTACTGGATCATATTGAAAGAAACCACAATTTAATTATTTTACAAAGTAATGCAAAAAAGCAGTGAAAGTATTTTTTAAAAAGAAGTGTTGATTTATATTTAATGAATATTTCTAGACTGCTGATTCATGATCATGTGCTTTTTGAATATGCAATTCCCATTGAGAATGGGAGATTACTGGGATGAGAAAACATTTTCCTTCCAGTTCTATTCATGGATGTTCACCAGGAAATTGCAGTCAAACCCCAGATATGTTGTCCAACCTGTAGATGCTGACCTTTGTCCCAGGGTTTGCCAGACTAGGCCATTTTGGGAAGTAACTCTGATCTCTAACAGCCAGAGGCAGCAAGCTACAAAAAAATTGCTTCTAACAAAGTTCTGCTTCAATTTAAGGTGCAAAAAAGAAAGAAATGCTCTTACACATACTTACTTTTTTAGACCAAATAAAATTTATTCTGCACCTTTGATGAGGTATCCCATCATTCTTAGATTCAAAATTAAAGTCTCCTATGACTCTTCAATAATTAACATAAGTGCCAAATAATCTTTTCCCCCATCTGATAAAAGTCAAGTAGCTTTCTTTAAATGCCAGCAATCATCTTGCTTCCTGCTATCTCCTTCCTCACAGCACATCCTGTCTCCCCTAACGCACAATGTCAGTCAAGACCTCTGAATCTAGCAAAGCTACTTTGCATTTTTTCATTCTAGTGGGAGTTCTCTGGTCTGCCCTCATTCTGTTGGAGAATGAGATTTTACTTGGTCAAAATTACTCAAGTAACCCTTGTTTGTCTTAGTAGGTAGCAAATTACTTTAATCTGCTCTACAGAAGAAGGCTCCATGGACCTTATGCCTCTTTGGATAGCAGCATGAAGAGGAGGAGATAGGTATCCAGAAATGATGTCTTCCTCATGGCTTGAATATGTATATGAATATATATGCTCTTTTGGTTTCTCTCAAAATATGAATTCTCACCTTGACCTGTGCTTGCCTTTTCTCCATGCATTCACAAAGTATTCTGTGGGTAAGGCACACAGAATATGTTCCAGCATCTGATATTTCAGAATGATACATGAATTTCCTCTCCTCCCCTCCTCCTTTTAATTCTGGGGGACAGAAGCCATCTGTCTTGTAGCTGTGCGCAAGACCTATGAAAAATTAGGTCTATTGCATTCCAAGCAAATGAGTGTACTTTCTAACACTTAAAAAGTCATTTTGGACATTATTTATCACCATCATCCTCAGTGTGGCAAAAGAAGCCCCTTGCCCTTCAGGCACAAATAGACCATGGTCTCAAGCAGCCAATACTGAATATGACATTCTCTAGTACAGCTCATAAGCAAAATAAAGGCAAGCATCTGAGCTGTGCAGATGCTATGATGACTTGGGCTGTCTTATATTGCACGCGCTAACTTTTCCAATACAGTTTTTTCAAGACATATCCATCCTATAAAATACTGCACCACACAGAAATACCTTGAACTGATATTTCTGGAAAGAGTAACTCTGGAATTTAAATTAGGGGGGAGTGGCTAACCCTGGGCTAGTTTTCTGTTTCTGTATCTGAAGATGGTACTTCTGCATATCACCAACAGTGCTGTGCAGAGAGGCAGAACAGTGCTGAATGGGAAAATGTAGGCAGCAGACCAAATGCAAGCAGCACACAGTATTGTTCACAACCTGTTCAGAAGGAGCTGGAGAACAGCTATTAAACCATAAGGAACACATCATTCTAAAAAGCCTTTGAAAAAGGAAACGCTACAGAATCAGCAAAAAATGGTTTAATCACCTTTGCCAAAACTATATTCCACCTCCAAGGTACATGTATGCTGTAGAACACATTTCTTCAGCTGGGTAAGGAGCACTGCATTTCTTTAAAATGCACAATTTCAATAATTTGTTATAATTACTAATATCTTGTTCAACAGAATAGTTGTGTGACTATTAAAACACCATCAAAAATGCAGCTTTTAAAAAATGGTTTTCACCAAAGTACACTTAAACCTATTCATTTTAAAAATCTAATATGTGATCTAATTTGTAGCTAATGTGTATCCAATATATTTTTCAAATTTGTATCCAAATGTACTCAATATACATAAAATACAGGGTCTTAGAGTATATAAAGAGAAAAATATGCACCAGATGTACTTTAAATTCAAAGGACACAATAGAATACCAATTTTTTTTTTCATGGTGAGTATTCACAGCACTTAAATTTCACTTAAATTCCTGATGGTCAGTTAGTAAGGCAGACAGCAGTTTTGAAGGCTTTTGAAGGGCTGACATAATGGCTCTTAGAGGCAAATAGGATAAAGACAGTGAATGGCAGATAATACCTCAGGAGGAACTTAAACAGTCTGAATACAACCCACAGAGAATTTTTAAAAAACATTCAACTAGTAACATTTTGATCACAAATGTCCTGAGTTTCCAGAGGCTTTGCAAACATTAAAGCAAATATTTCCAAAGGCACACAAAGATAATTTCACACTACTGGGGATCAAAGAGCATGTGGTGAGAGGAAAAATCCGATGGTTTTATGAACTGTATATTTCTGGCATCAACCCAAACATGTTAATCTGATTTCTTTGTCTACAAAGCAGAAGGAAAGAGCTAAGCTATTTTTCTTCATTTCAGTGGTGTTGTTATAGACTGAAGGAATAAGGAATTCACAGAGTTCTGCATCAAAAAATATTCCATTGTCAGTTCCAAGAATACCTGGAACTGATTGATCACAACCAGCATTTGCTTGACACTTTTAATACTGAACAGCATATACCTAAAAAATATTTTTGACAAAACTGAGTTTCAAATTTAAAATATACTAATAACTTCTTTGATTAAATGCTAAGGAATATAATTTTGTTTTTACAGATAGTTTAGAAATATAAACTCTGAGCAACTGAAGCAATTACTTGAAACAGATTTTGGCTTAGCTTTCATCAGTTCTATGGAATTTTCCATTATACGAGTTGCTGAAAGATGCATGATATGATCTGAATGACTGGTGATTGATGTGTCCCAGGGAGCACAATTTTAACTGTTCCATATGAAATAGATGTCTATCTACCAGGGACAGACATAGTCCAGCAATTTCCCAACCAGCCAAAAGTCTGGGCTAGTATTAGAAAGGTGAATTCTTAACTTACTGACCTTTTTTTTTTTTTCTTTTAATATGAGATTTCCAATGGTAACAAAACCCTCACAAAGGCTCTTACTAAAGTTTGACATGATCATTCCTTGATACTTCCGCTTCCAGTATGTGTAATAGAAAAAAGAGACAGCTGAAAAAAAGTAATTAATATTATTTTTCTTCCCAAAACTAATTCAGAAAGTAAAGAAGAAAACCTACAAGGTAGGTTTTAGGGAAGAATATCAAATACTGAAAACCTGAGAGCTTGACACTGGCCACCTAAACTGAACGAAGGACTGTGCTCTTCAATAAGTACCTAACAAGTTCATACAATCGGCTAAACACACCAATTTTTTTCTTCTAGTTTCTCTCTTTGATGAACAATTTTCCTGATCAGTTATGTTTGTATTGCATTTTCCATCCCAAGAAATGCCAACATACATCACAAAACAAGACCATATGGTACCAAAATAACATATGAATCTGTTTTGGAAACAAACATTGCTCTTCTGGAGCGAAGGATTGAGATCCAATTCACATTATAGATTTCCAGGTGTAAGTTTATAAACTCAAACATGGAAGAGATACACCCAGGAACCAGTTTACTTATGCTCACAGATGCCCAGTCTATGGCACTTCTATGTCAAAGCTCCATGGCTTAGACTCTATCCTTGGGGAGGGTGGTATCAACCTGCCACTTTGAAAGGCACAAGGAGAGGACCAGAGCAAAAGCTGGAATTCAGTGTCTTCTTGTAGAGCGCATTGTCTATTTGCATTACAAAATAGACTTCTTACAAATACATTCTTCTACTGACCACAATAAAGAAAAATGCAGAGATTGACAGATATAGAGTATCACAATGTCATTATTAAACTTGAAACTGACAGAGTTATTAGAAGTAAAATGAAAATTTTTACCTGAGAGGAAAAACTATGGTAAAATCTATGTCACTGTCTGCCTTTAAAATTGAGACTGCCCGCATGTTTATCTAAAAGATGTGTTCCAGTTCCAGTAGGAATTAATTCAAAACTTTATGGACTGTGTTACAAAGGTCGGACTCTTTAATTGCAAGTGTTCTATTACAATCAGTTAATCTACTGATTTAATTTTATGCTATGCATTTCATGCAAGTTCTTGAATCCAAAGAGCAGAGCCACAATGAGCGATTTTAGATTCCTTTAAAAACCAGAAGAAAACTGAAAGGTCAGAAAGACAGTAGAAAACATAACTTGAAAAAAAATTAAATCACAAAATTATTAAGTCAGTAAATAATACTACTTCTATTTTTCAATCAGCAGACACTGAGTTATGTAAAGCCAAGCTTTCTTCTTCAGGTGAGCACCCTAACCTGTTTTCTCTCCTGGGCTTTGCATTTGTGACTTCAAAATAATTCTGTTTTAATAGGAAAAGAGGAATTTGACCCATCTTCTTCAGCACTTAAGACTATTTGACAGGACTTGGGGTCACTGCTTCCTCCTCTCAAGTAGAGAAGGAGATCAAATTATTCAAGAGACGGTCCTTGACTTCTCCTTCTAATCATTTTTTGAATGACAACTCTCTTGGCCTCTGTTTTTTGTAAAGGACATTGATGTTGATCAGGTCTGTTCTGACTCTTGTTAGAATCAATGAAAGGATAGCAAACATTTTAAGACAGCATATTAACTAAACCAGGTGCATGCTCAGGCTGTTGCAAAGAGAATTAGAAACTATTAAATAAATAAAAAAATAATAATTAATTTTGCTACAGGATTGGGTCTGCAATCATGCAAATGCCTGAAATATGTGCTCTACATCCACACTGCTCTGAGTCTGGCTGGGATGGAGTTAATTTTCTTCACAGCTGTATGGTTTTTGACTGGTGACCAAGAAAGTGCTGATAGCACATCCGTGTTTTAGCTATTTAGTGTCAAGGCCATCCCTTTTTCTCACTGTACTGCCCCAGAGGTGGGAAGAGATGGGCAGTCAGAGTCAGGGAGATTTGGCCAGTCAGGAGAGCTGACCCCGACATGCTCAGCAATAAACCAGAGAGGGAATAACCATTGCCTGGGGACTTTCAGGGCACTGTCTTGATATTGGTTATGGATTTTTTTTAGCATTGCTTCTTTTCTTTTCTTCTTCCCCCCCACCCCTCCCCTTTGCTAACTAGAGTGTTTATCTCAACCCAAGAGGTTTTTTCTCACTTTTATCCTCACAGTTCTCTCAGCCTGTTTGGGAAGGAGTAAGAGAGTGACTGAATGGGGTCTGAGCTGACAGCTGGGGTCAGCTCACCACAGACACAGCACTCAAACTTGAGTCATTAATGACACATCTGCACCTAAGTTGTAATGGAAACAGTCAAAGTTTAGCAAACATTTTCAAAACTGTATTTCTCTACAGTGGAATCCTATAATATGAAGAATGCATTCATATGAGTAACATGTACATGCTAAATTCATACTCATGTACTGTTCACATTTCCAGATGGGAGAAAAACTAGCCAGAATTTTTGGAAACAAAATTCAAAATTCAATAGAATTTGGTCATCTTTACAGGGAGGTTCTAAAAGGACAGGAAAAGTGTGATTTATTCTGAAGATTCAGTAAGATTACAGTCCCACAGAACATTGTTAAATTAAATAAGTGTGCACAGGATGTCTGTCCAATGACCAAGATTGTCAAAACAATTTTTAGACAGCAGTTCTTTTTTTTTTTGCCTTAATATTGTTAATATACAGGATTACTGAAAGTACTATGGCAACACAAGTGTTTGTGCTTAGAGTATATCAAATTACAGCATCTGTAGCCAAGATTTGGCATGAACTATAAAAAAGTTATACATAAATGTTCCATTTTGAAAAGAATATGCTCCGAATGACAGAATTTAATACCAACAAAAGCTAAAAATATGAAAACAAAGGATGGGTCCAATTTCAACAGTTTCTACTTTCATGCATGTCTGGGCAAGAGATAGTGAACATAGATTTTTAACAAGAAATTTAATTTTTATATGAAATACGCATGTGAGAGGATACACATATTTTTTTAAAAAAATATTTATTCTACTATTCTGAACTATGAATTACATATTTTCAAAGATTTCTGCCTAATTCAGCCAAAACTTGTTTAGTTTCCCTACTTTTTGAAATGTCACTACATTCTATGGCATTATAGAAGTGAGTTGGTGAAATAAAATCTTGGCGCATGGGCAAAAGTCACTAATTCATATTTTCTAAAATAGCTTCATAATAATGTTACAAGTTCCATCTCTTTTTATACCCATTAAAGTACTTTTTGTGAATAAACCCCACAGATTTAGAGCCCATAATTCAATCAAATAACATATTTGCATGTAATATTCTTGGGTGAGGATGAAAGCTTACTTTTGATGTGTTCATAGTAATTTTAGACTAATCTAAGCAAGGAATAGCTTAGTCTTTTTCAGTGTCATCATTGCCCATGTTGAACAAGTAACAATATTTTAAATTTGGAAACATCTGGAAACATCTCAATTTGCTAGTACTTGTTTTCTTCATTATAGTCTCTTTTTCTCATTTTTTTTTTTTTCAATGAGTAGAAACATATGCCCAAGTACAATTGCAGAGAACATTTTCACATTGCAGCTCTCATTAACCAAATCTCCTTTCACAAACACCACTATGTATGAATGAAGGAAATAAAAAGCAAAGCTTTTCTCTCTCTGGAAAACACACAGATGTCTCAAGGAGAAGAGGGAAGCACTTAAGAAGCTGTAAAATTCACCACATCACTTGTACTGGCTTAGCTTCTTCTAAATGTCAAGGCGGGGCGGGGGGGACGAACTAAAAAGAAAAATCTGATAAATTACCAAAACACCAATCGAGGTAAATTCAACATCTACCCCTCTTCTCCAAGAATTTTCTCTGGAAACAAAAGAAACCCATAGGACAACAACAAGAATACCATCAAAACCTGTTTCTACCATAGCCATTCAAGTTTCTCTAAATTCTCTTTTCCTCCAGAATGAAAGCATTTCCTTTAAGGGAAATTAACTAACCACTTTAACTGGTCATGTGTTATAATCAAAACATATCTGGATCCTTATATTCTTTGCATGACCACTGCAACTTATTGTGTGGTTGCTTCTAAAGTCCCTGAAATTTACTTTAAATTAGATAGAAAAGAAGTGCAACCAAAACAGTATACCTATCCACTGTATAATGGCACAGATGCTCTAGTTCAGCATTTTATCCCATAAATTTGTGAATAGCCATAAACAATGCTGTGTGGATTTTAATAAACTGGGTTTATGCTGTAAATGGCAGTGTTTTCTAGGTATAAGCTTTACTAGCATAGGGTATCTTATTAATTAGGGGTGATTTTTGGTTTTGTTTTGGGCGGGCATTGTGGTTTGTTTATCTTTTTATGTTTGTTACGTTTGTAGTGAGACTATTAGAACTTGTGAAATAAGTCTGGAAATTTCACTGGGTCCCAAGGCTCAGGTACTCTGGTACTCTGCTTTGGAAGCTCAGCTGTCATGTAGGTTCCTACAGGCAAAGGCAAGGAGAAGTTTTGGGAACCTGAGTTATCCCTGAAATTTGCCAGATTAATTTGTGTAAAAAATAACTGACAACAGTCCTTGGTCTGTTTGCATTTTGCTCATACCAGTGTGAATTAGAGGAAACCCTGATGAGTCTGACAAGCCTTTCAAAAGAGACTCTGGGCTGCTATGAAAATATCAGGATGTGGAAGATCTAGGCTTTGAAAAATCTCTTCAAAGTAAGGCTTGCCTCTCTGAATGAAGTGCCATAAATTCAAGTATACCTCTGACTCTTTGTCAGCAGTACATGTCCCTTTAGGCTCACCTTATGCATGAAAATTGCTATCCTGGGCCAGAATGGCAGCAAAGTCTTACAATTTCTACTCTACTTCTGAATCCCCTAAACAGCCAGTTGTACAGTAGCTTTCCCCAGCTAATTTTAAATTGGTACCCAGTGTTGACTCTGCACTAAGGGCACACAGTCCAGGCTGCTGACTCTGAAATTTCATTTTATATTATCTGTGTGTATATTTTGTCCTTTTCTAAAATACACTAACTCATATACATCAGGAGGGAGGCATAGAAGATTAATTTCTTGTATTTATTGTTCTGGGAAAAAAACCCAGTTTTACATATCTTGCTTTCTAACCTTGCTGGAATTCGCCAGGTCTTTATATATCAGGAGAGAGTAAATGCAACACCTCCTGTACAATTTATTTTTTTCTGAGAAATGTTACAGATTTCTTCTTTACTTAAATGATACTTTTTAGATTGGATTCATGCAGAGATTTTCAGTGCTTTTAATAATTTATGTTGTTCGGTCTCAAATCTCTGTTTATCTCTACTGTATTTCATGCATGTTTTAAACAGGGTTACACTGAAATAGTGCTCGGCAGAGAAACACGAAGGACATTGAGTGGCTTACAGTGTTCTTCTCAAGTGAAAGAAGAACCTTGAAGTTTATCATATCTGACACTCTATTATATAGAGGAAACATCTGTAGGCAAGAATCCATGGGCAAGGTTATACAGCGCTGCATTAGGAAAGAAATTATCCAGCATTACCTGTTTGACCAAAAATTGGAAATGAAAGATAAAAACCCAAGAAAAGTTTTCTTTTCTTGCAGTGTGTTTACTTTTTCCCTAGTCTATTACAGTATGCACAGGAAACAAACTCTTACTCTGAAAGGCCTATCAGTGTTTAAGAGGCATATGGACAATGTCCTTAGTAACATGCTTTGGAGTGGTCAGGAAGCTGGACTTGATGATTATTATACTTAAGAAAAAAAATAGGTGTTCATCTAAGCAGGAGTCAAGTAATTTTTGTCATCTCAAATTTGCCAATAAAATGAGCAGAGGTGAGAGGATAGCTTTCTGTATGCATTGCATGTGATTCTTTCAGTCTGGGGTGCTGAGGCTTTTTATTTTTTCTTTTTTCATTTTTTTCTTTTCCCAAGAACATGACAGGATAAGGTCTTTTGTAAAAATTAGCCTACTCCAGCCAGTTTTTATCATCCAAACCTATAATTAATGTTCTTCAAACACTGGCTTTTATCTGCTGTCTTGAAAGAACCTTGTCTGTGAGAAAGCCAGCGACACAGTTTAATTTAAACTGTCAAAGATGAAAAGGCAAAATACCTTATTCTTCCTTTTACACAGGTGATGAGCAACTTCAGTCTTTGAAACAGAGAATGTCAATGTCCTGTGACAGTGTGATGCAAAATAAAGTGGATGATGAAGATTGGTTTATTAGAAATGTTCTGCCCTTTGTCAGATAAAGAAAGCTGAAGGTCTTGTTAGCTAATTTTTTTACTAACTGACTAGAGATGATAACAGATATCAGCAAATGAATGAATATTTGAACTAAAAAACAAGTCCTTGACATTGATTTAACTTATCCAATATGAAGCAATAAATAAAATAAGGAGACTCCTTCTGCAGTTTGGAAAACCTGGTTGTACTGAACAACTAAGGGTGGGTTTCATCCTACATAATCTCTGTCCCATCAGTTGGACAGAGTGCCTCTGCACAGCCTGCCCAGGGACTCAAGGGCAGGTGGCACCTCCAGGGAGCAAGTCATTTATCCTGCCTGAAGTGTCTGTGCCAATGTCTATTGGCTGATTTGTTCAAGTGCTTCCTTGACTACACAGGCTCCCAAAATTTTAGACAGTCAACATCCTTATGTAGGAGCTAGTTTGGAAAGTAGGAATGACTTTTCTTCTGCCACTTTTGTATTTTCTCCAATTATGGCAAAATGTAGTTAGCACAATTGAAAAGGAACTTCTCTGCTTATATTTTGCTCAGGCCATTGTTGACTTATCTTCGAGTATCTGTGTCAGCTTCATAATTATCCATAATCAGGACTGACACTGTCTCGGTAGTTTGTAAAAAATGAGAATTAGAAAAAATAAAAGAAGAGGGGTTTTTTTATTACTATATATTATGGGAAAAGATTAAAAATACTTTTTCCATTGAAGTCTGTAAAAGCAATTTAAAACGATAAACCTGAGTGACTTTACTAGCTACTTTACTACTTCTTCCTTTCCTTAGAAAGTAAAAATATCTCAAACCAAAATAAATTTTAAATCTTTGCACCTCATAAAAATTGTAATTATATGTCAGTTATCCTCTGGGGACTGTACTGAAAAGAACATGTTGATTCTGATGCCCTTGGCTTCAAAAGAAACAGAATAATGAGAAGTCTTGGCATTTTTTGTACAGAAAGGTAAGTGGCAGAGCCATTTTCATTCCAAAATGTAAATTCTTGTTCTTTATTTAAGATTTCTTGATATTTCATTTTTCTCCTTTATCATTGCTACTAGAACTGAGCCTCTTTTTGCATTTGTTTTGAACTTCTTACTGAGGTCATTTACCTTCTAAGCAGCAGCTTCATTTCCAGTCATTCCACATGAGACTCTTGTCCCAGTTTCTTTACCTTCATAGCAAGTAATGGGCGTAATGCAAGGTCTGCTTCAGCACTCTGTGTTGATAGAGAAGGAGGTTAATAATTTTCACAGATTGCTTCCTATTTAAATATTTGTTGGAGATAGGGAAAACCTTGATTTAGAGATAATGGTTCATGGTTGTGCCATTCAGTCAATTCCTCATCAATCTTTTTTTTACCTTCTGTAGTGTGGAATATCATAGAAAAGGTCTGAACAAAACATGCCAGAGAGTCATAAACTGCAGGATTCACAGGGGCTTCTACTTCTAGCCTAAAAACCCCTCTGCGTTATCCTGAAGAAGATATTTTAATTTATTGGCATGGAATCAATTGTCTTCACAGTGGCTGATATGGGTCTGTGTTTAGGATTTGTGCTGAACACAGGGATGATGATACAGAGATTACTTTGATACAGCTGAGCAGGACTTACACAGAGCCAAGGCCTTTTCTGCTTTTTGTACTGCCACACTGGTGAGGGAGTTGGGGGTGTATGGGAGGAGACAAAGACAGAAAAGGTGACACAATCAGATCCAAGGGTTACTCCAGACCATATGACACCATGCTCAGAATATAAAGTGGGGGGAAGAAGGAGGAAGGGGGAGTCCATTTGGAGTGATGGTGTTTGTCTTCCAAAGTAACCATTACATGTAATGGAAACCTGCTCTCCTGGAGATGGCTGAACACCTGCCTGTCCATGGGAAGAAAACATTAATTCCTTGTTTTGCTTTGCTTGTTTGCACAGTTTTTGCTTCCTCTATTACACCTTCTTTATCCCTGCCCAAGAGTTTTCTCACTTTTACCCTTCCAGTTCTCTCCCTGATCTTGCTGGAGGAGGAGTAAAGAAGACAGACTCTGGTACTGAACCCCGGGAAAACACCACTGGTGACACGGTGCCCGCTGAATGTAGCTCCATTCACCACCACTCTCTAAGCCTGGCCATGCAGGCATTTTTTAACCAGAAAATTGGTTTTCTTCCTCAAGAATGCGCAGCCTTCCTTGACTACCTTACCCTCCAGGACTGCCTCCCAAGAGACTCTGGCAAGCAGGCCTTGAAAAAGAGGGAAGAAATGAAATGGGAGAATGGAGCAGACAGAAACAGAGAACAAAAGGGGAATAGTAAAAGAAGTAAATGTAGAAGGAAGGAGAGAGGTGAGGAGGTCTTTGTTTTGATTCAACCCCCAGTGACAGCAGAAGGGACAGGTCACAATGGGGCGATCACCAAAGCCTGGCAAAGCAGACAGGGCTGTGGTAGTGAAGACTGGGCAGGGGTGAGTGCCAGGGTATGTGGTGGTGGAGGCTCTGCTGCACAAGGGTCGGGCCAGAAATGCCAGCTCCTGAGCCAGAGGGTGTCCAGCCCAGGCAGGACACAGTGTCACCCAGCTCCCTCACTCCCTCTCCTACGTGCTCCCAGGTCCTTGAAAATCCCTCTGCCCCCACTCCCTCTGCCACCAGCTCCACTGAGCCTCCCTCTCTCCTGTCTCCTGCTTTTCATCCATGGGGATTCCTTCTCAGCAGGGCTAGTCTTAATGACTTCTCCTCATCTTCACTCCTATCTGGCAAAGCCCCAACTCAGGTGCAGCACCTTGCACTTGGGCTTGTTGAACATCATGAGGTTCTCATGGACCCTCTCCTCAGGTTTGTCCAAGTCCCTCTAAAACTTGGAATCTATGAACATTGTGGAACAGCCATCTTCAGAGATGTTTGAAAATGCCTAAACTGGTTAAGATGATACCCTCTGGTCTTGGCATCAGAAGTGGGCCCTGCTTTAAGTAGCTTCACCAAAACTTTATACAACCAGATGATGGAGCTGCTGAATTACTGTGTTTCAGCAGTCCACAGAAATTTGAGGTGGAGGAGGGGAGCAGCTAACTTCACACATAATTTGGTTAGCAACGCAGCATTAATGAGGACTGAAGAGAGTACTCATCAGACTTAAGAAGTATTGTTGTAGTGGTTTGCAATAGTTTATTTTTTCTTTTCAAATATTTTCTCAGTCTCTTGCTCTTGATGCTTGTGGGTAAGAATAGCTCCTAAGGGCAGCCTGTCCTGAAACATACATCAAAGGTAGTTCCTGTAACAGTGGGAACACCACAGCCTCCCCCATATCTTGGTTTTGCCAGGGTTCAAGATGATTCCTTCATCGGGAAAATTACACCCAGCCCCTTTCCTTCTAAGAGACTTGGCAGAAGAAGTGGAGTTAGAACTATTAAATAGAAAAGCAATGGAAAGGCACTCAGTGTCCAAAGCAGAGAGAAAGCCATAAAAGAGCACCAATGAAAAGCACACCAGAAACTTGGAAAAAAAAACCCCAAAACCTGCCAAACTCACAAAAAGGTCCACTAGGAGATTTCCACACACAAATGCAGCTGAGATACCATTACTGTTTCCAAATATAATATAAGGTAATATCAGCGAAAATGAAATACACACACAAATATTAAGTCACTAGCCTCAATAAAAAGTTTATGCATTTGATTCTCGAAAGTACTAAGCATTATTGGTTACCAAGACTTGAACTTTTCATTCATATAAATACAACATAACATGACAAATACTCTGTGAAACTTTCTATTCCCTATGGAACAAGAATACCTCCTCTTGAGACAATACCCACAGCTTTAGGGAGATTTAGTCAGTCACCAAACCATACCTTTCAATCAGAATTCAATTCACCTTCTTTCCTTGTCAAGTGCGTTACAAATTCACCTCGTCGTACCTATGTTTATTTTGTTTCCATGAGTTTGATCTTTTAAAATAATTTATAAAATATATATTCTAAAATATATGTGTGATGATTATTTCATTCAACAAGAAGAAAAAATAATTTCAATCTACTGCCTGGCAAACATATGAAATTTTAAATACAAATCCCATTGTTCAATTTTTTTCAGTTAACCTTAAGGGATATAGTTTGACTTACTGGAGAATTTTGACTTACTGGGAATAATTTTATGCTTTTGAGAGCCACATCACTGTCAGTGGCTTAAGGGGAGTGTGAATGTAATTTTAGGCCTTCTTTATCTGAGAGGATAGTGTAGTGTCCTAGATTCGATAAGTTATTTGTTACAAGAAAAGGGTATTCAGCTGATATATTTGACTTCTGAAAGTCCACCTCAAGCTTCTCCCTGCTGTTAGCATGTAATCACTGTAAAACATTACTCTGCAGCTTCCCACTGGGTAGTGTTTATTGCTTGTACTATCTAAAGGATTTCCAGGAGTGGCAGGCAGGAAGCTGCTGGTAGCTTCAGGGTTCCCACAATTCAGTCAAATGCCAAACAAAGCCAGTTTGCAGGAACTTTTTCAATAGCGTCTCCTTTTATGGAGTCTCAATGATCTGACTATCAATGAGGATTCTATTTTTAACCAGGCAACTCTTCTCAAATAACTGAACCCTTTGAACAGCATTACAGGGGGCAGATTTCTAATAATTCTTTATTCGGGGATATTTTTTCTTTTTCCTTTTTCTCGTTACCCTGTTAATGATCACCAGGCGATAAGAAACCAGAATTCAATCTGATTTATTCTGACTTACAAGATATCAGAATGATAGCTGTGAGCCTTCCTGCATGTAAGTGTCCTATTGACTTCACTGAAAGCAGTGAGGCACCCATGGAGGAACTCACATTCTGGGGTTAAACTCACAAAGTCCATTCACCCTATGTAATTAAAGGGCCAAGGAGAAACTTTAGGACTAAAGCCCTGCCTGTCCCCAGTATTGGAGGCTACTCTGTCACATAAAGGATGCCACAAAAAGAATAAATTTAAAGAAAGCAGTTGGTGAGATTGTGTTGTGCATAGTGCTGCCTATGTTATGCCCCCCTTCCTTTCAAGAGATCTAGAAAATAATTTTCTTGAAAAGGACAAGGAAAGAAAGTTGAAAGAGTTGGGAGAAATGGTTGTAAATGTGGTATGAAAAATCTTAATCAAACAGAAAATTAGGGAAATTCCCATCTTTGTCAATCCTGCTGAAAATCCTGTGTCAAAAACATCTTATGAATCTAGACTGCCATCTAGGCTTTTTGAAGATCTAACTTTCTTGCTGCTTCATGGAAAAAATGGCCTAGAAGGCCTTTACTATTCTACCGTTCTATAATAGAGTCCAATTTGCTAATGGCTTTAAATAAAAATCATTCCTGAATTAAGCTATGGAAGACAGTTTGCACTTAAAAATGTCCTTTCATTTTTTGATCTACAAACTCAGAAGTGCATGGCGGGTAGTCTCCATTTTAGTATAAGGTTTTTTTGAAGCTATTTTGCATACTTCCCATACTGTTAATATTTCCTCTGATAAGCCTTTGGCTTTTTCACTAGAAATACACTATATCCTCAGAGCAGCATTTAACATACAAGTTTTACTTTGTACAATTGCAAAATACCTTAAAGTAAAAAGATACATTCTCTGCATGTTTAAGTCAATCAGAATTCAGATGGACAGCTGAGATTCTCACACAGGAATGTAGCTGTCCAATGCTTTATTTACAGTCAATAGAAAGAGACAAGCATGTAAGAGAGATTTACTGCACCAAAGTGTTGAATTCCCCTATTAAGCACCATGATGACAACCTTGGCAAGGTGTGTGAGTTTCAGATAGGCATCCAAATCCTCAAACTCCTATGAATCACAGTGAAATGCAGCTTGTTTCATTTTATTTAGGAAAGATGGGATCCAGAATGCCACTGCAATCAGTGTCACTTCAAGTGTTCACATGAAAGATAGGCATGATTACTCATGCTTCTACATTATACCATTCTGTAAATTACTCTTACTTGAAAGTGAATATTATGAATTTGAAATGTAATTGTTTATAACAAACAAAGAATCATATTCTTTCATCTCTAAAGAAAGCTGAATTACTATGTTAAATAATATTGTCACCATATCACTTCCTATTAAAATAATTCTTTTAGCCGAGGTAGGAACAAAAAAACCTTAAATACTATGACTATATAATCATACCACATTTCTTGGAAAAAAATATGTGCTTTTGTAAGTTTTAGAGGCTGAATCTTTTCATACTGTTGAGGAACATGCAAGATATAAAAAGCCCATGCCCCCAAGTAATTACTACATTTGAGCATTTTGACTGTGGAAAAAAATATAAATATAGCTACCATCTCCAATTGAAGCAAGAAAATAAGATGAGTAGATTGTGATCAGAATTTCAATAATTTCAGTTAAGGATTGCATTCTTGTTAAAGTGAGACATGATAATGTGCTTTGGATTGACCTTGCTACCTTTTTGTTGTTGAGCCTTATTCAGTTTGTCATAAATAAATATTACATTTTTTTATTAGCCATCAAGTCACTAGGTAAGGAACAACATACTTTGTATAAAGAAATGCTTGTGGGTGGATCGCACCATTTATATTTTTCTGCAGAACCATAGTATTCCTGGATTGACTTCAGCAGAAGTGCAATGAGATTAATGTCCAGTGAGTTACAACAAATGGAAAATAATTTCCAAACACCAGAAGAAGATGGGAAGACCAGGAGAAAATAAAAAGTCATCTAAAAACAGTGTCACTTCATGCAGTTAGTCAGAAATCTCTGAAATGCCTCTGAATTATTCTCAGCCTGTGCCCAGCTACCATAACAACAAAATCAATTTCTTCATTAAGAAACTTACCGTGATTAATAGAGGATGACAGAAATGTTTCGATTTTATCAAAAGCTAATATCATTTCCCTAAGTTAAAAGAAAACCTAAAGAAAGCTATCTCTAAATTCTCTGAACTGAGCAGAGGATGCAAAGAGAAGGTGAATCCTAAAAAAAATATTTCTGAAGTTTTACTTGGAAGATGATTACCATATGTATGAGGTTAAACAAAAAATCTGTACTAGAAACAGATGCAAAGTTAACCTGAAGTCACAGACACGGTTCGATTGATCACACAAACATTTAGGCAGTTCAGGGACCTAATTTAAGAGTCTCCCTGGAATCTTTATGGAGTCAGTAGAGGCATCTTCAGAGGATGACCCAGATGTTAAGTTAGCTGAGTAAGACAAGTTCTATATTTGCCTGTAACTCTCTTTCAGATATAGAGGACCCTTGTAGGCTCACCTACCTTCTAAGACTCTGTGGTTCTGGTGAAATCTCTGCTTGAGATAATTTCATTTGCAACACCTCTCATTCTACGTGCACTGTACGACATTCTTATTAACAAATGTCACTGCCTGTTAGCCAGGCAATGGTGACTCATTCATGTTGGAAGGAGCATAAAATTCCCACTGAAAGGATGATGTTCCAGACTAACCCTTTCTGGGCTGGAACTCAAAGAGATTATATCCAAAAAGGTAATTGATTCAGGTCATGCAAAGAGTGCTTAATATGATTTCCCATCTCTTGTCGGCTCCAAAACATGTATATCTAGAAAACACTCTGACACATGCTGCATCTACATACACTTTCCTGAAGACTGACACTCTGGAAACAGCCTCTCTGCTAACCAAGTCATTTCTCACTTCCACACAACTCCCAAGAATCCACACCATGCTCTGCCCTTTCTGATTTTCCTTACAAATGTCCAGGCTGACAAGCACAAAAAAGAACTTTGAATGGAATTTGTTAACCACTGGAATTTTAGCCCTTGAGGAAATGAAAGACAGTAAGGGTTTTGTTTAGTTTTTCAAATAGCACAGCCCTAAATTACATATCTCTCTATGTGTCTGACATTTTGTCAAACCACTGGTAATTTTATCAGTGTTCATCCCTTCCCTATGTCATACCTTTCAGATCCTTGTCATGCTGCCTTGTTGTAAATGAGCCAGCTGCAGCTTCCCTTGATCTTTGACCCTTGAAACATGTCTTGCAACATATTTTTGTCTTTTACCTTGATGGGCAAAAATTTGGAAGTCAGGCATTAACTGGCTAATTTTCCAGAGCTGGTCCCACAAATTTACTGAGCAGGGCTTTTTGTTCCAACATTGAACACAACCCCTACAAGATGAGGATGCTTCCTCCTCAGTTGCAGCTGGCAGAAGTCTACTTTCATTGAGTCTCTTTGAAAGTCTTATCATTTATTGCCTTCAAAAATCACATTCTGTTTTGTTATTAAATCTCTCAAAATCAGCTACACCTTTGTTTTGATTTCTCATTGTAGGAGAAGGTCAAACTATAATAATTTCTTCTTTCTGAGTTCTGTGAAACTCAGTTTAGGTTTTGGTTTGTTCTTTTTTTGAATTTTATTTTACCAAGTATACTTTTAAACTAAAATGGCTAAAGAATGATAAATCAATTACTGCACCACATGTAATTTTTCAGTATACATTAATCTTTCCAATACTACCTCTATTCAAATTTTTTTTTAATTAAATATCCTGTCAAAATGGTTCCTACAAGAAACGCTAGTCTTCTGTCAATTAAGCCCTGTACATAAATGTGCTAATGAAACTGTGCAAGTGAGACAGGAACAGTAACTATTTTAAGTACCATGCACACTGTAAAGCTATTTTTGACATTGTACACATTTAGTTAGCCTTGACTAAAAATGGGAAAAATAAGCTTTCTATTTTCAGTGTTCATGTAAACATATTGCTTACACTAGTGAATAATCTGAGCAAAACCAGAAGCAAATTGCTCTCAGTACTCCATCCTACAGCCAAATTTCTTATGATTATAAAACCATTATTATATATTCCTCCTACGGTCCAAAAACACCTACAAGCAGATGAAAATGAAACTTCTGCTGAATTGATTCCCACATATCCTCTGTCTATTCCTGATGTTTATGAATGTCCATGGCTTCTAAAAAGGAATCCTCCATTTTTCATCTTACTTTCATGCAATTGTTTCACCATTCTGATTCAATGACATTCTTTGTCAAGCATAGGTTGGGAAAATGGGTTTGGAAGAAGGTAACTTAGGCAGTCTGTTGTGCTGCTCCAGATACTACGTTTTGTAGTTTTAGGTTAGTTCCAAATGTACACTCAGATACAAGGAGAAACATTGAAATAATTTCATACTACTGACATTCAGACTTGGAAGGCAGTTATAAAAATGGAAACTGATCTGTAATTTGCCAAAGCTCTTTGAAAATTTACCTGATAGCCTTATAAGTTAGTTATAGCCCCTGACTGTTAGACAAGTGACCCCTCCAATCATTCTTACTTCTGTTTCATGCTTCCAAATAGGTATGCACAAACTAACAAAGTGGTTGTGTTGCCTTAGACCTCTGGAATATTTTCCTGAAAAGAAAAAAATCTTCAACTAAACAAATTATCTTCCCGATTTCATGCACTTCTGTTCCGGCAAATAGCAGCAGGGCAGATCTTGAATTTACATAGGACTTCAAAGGGGAAGACAGGCTGCAGGAAAAAGAAATATGCCCAAATTGAAGGCAAATATATGGCCTGAGATATATATATATATATACTTGTATGATGTTGCCCACAAGCTTTGTGATCTGGTATACCTGAGGGCAGAACATGACCCTGAATTTTAAGCAATACTTAAAAAAACATATGCTTCTTGAATATCTTCTTGAGTTGTATCATCTTATTTTTGCTTACCTTACTCCTGGGGGGAAAATTTGTATTATAATTTTTAGAATAATGCAATGTTAGATGTTTCAGCAGAACTTTAATTCAATGCTGTTTTGAAAACATGAGCATAAGGTACAGCTTCTGCTCCCTATCTCAGCAGCTCACTTGCATGGAACAGAACAATTGTGGTACAAGCAACGTAGGGATGCAGAGCTTCAAGGCAGTGGTGTCTTTTGGAGTGGTTATCTAAAAGAGAACATCGCTCTACTCAACATTTGGTACCTCTCTGACTCTTCAAAGGAATAGAAAGAAAGAAAGAAAAGTGATGTGGGAAATACTGGTCCAGCCCTTGCAACCGAAGGGTGTGAAGAAGGCAGGCCTGCTGGAAATGGATAGTGCTGTTTATCAATTGTTATTGGAAAAAGTCTTCAGACATTTCTCCCACCTGCTTAAAAAATGCCATAAGGACACACTTCTCCTTATGACGAATATGAATAAACCAGCATAGAACCTGCTACTATACTACTACATCTTAGAATTAATGCTCCTGTAATAGTACCATCAAAATCTCCAACTCCTCTACTTGCAGGAAGATCCAGTGCACCAGATGCCCACAGGTTAACCACATAGCTGAAGTTAAGGTGCCACTGCACACCAAATAGAACACACACAGACAATGGACCAAGGATCAAAATACCCAGTAAACCAGAAGGAAAACTTTTCTCACTGTATGGGTCCTTGGGCACAACCCCCCCACTCTCAACACCAAGGGAGACATCTCTCCTGTTTACAAAGTCCCTCCAAAAAATGGTCTTGGGAACTAAAATTACTGAATATTAGAAATCATGACTTTTGTAGAAACCCAATCTATTTTTCTCACATTCCGTTTCTCACATACCACCATTTATGACAAGTAATAAATTAACATCTTCTTCACATTGGCTGCAACTATTTTATCACAATATTCTATAAAAGTTTACAGTTTTGTTCAGGGTAGCTATTCTCAGCCTGAGTTTAAAAGTTCTCTGTTTCCATGTAAAATATATATATATATATATATATATATATATAAGCTTACATGTCTGAAAGCCTGTCTGGTTTCCCACTTTTAAAAACATTTTCTCTCCCTATAAACTTTGACTCATCCATCCACTGATGATGCCAAAGCAGCAACATTCCATGGTTTTGGGGAGAGCAACTATTCCTTCTCCTTTGACACTTGGATTTTTTTCACAGTAACTTATAATTACACAGGGCTTACATGCCTCCATTTTTTTCAAATATAAGATTTACAGGCAGTATTACAACTTGGCCTGCTTCTGTGCATGGCTACATGCCTTCCCAGATCAATTCATTTTAGAGAAAATTTCCATATACACGAAATTGTATGTAGTGAGAAGATGTAATGAGAAGACTTTACATCAGGCTCTTGGGAGCACAGAGCAAGCAGTATTTCCTAACTATGTGTTCTGAAGTGCTGGTAAATTCAGGGCATCAAACAAGACTTTGTGAAAGAGGATGCACAGGTCTTGTCCTGAGTGCTTGCTCATTAATTGGAAATTTTTCAGCTCCGCTGAATTTGCCTGAGTGACACCCAATAGGCCAAACAAGTCAAGTCCCATATACCAGTGAGGCTGTTTTGATTTTCACTGCATTAGCAATGCTGATATCAATACTAATCAATCTGTAATTTTACAAATGAAATCTTATAAACCTCAGTAATAAACTATACACAGCATACAGATGTAGAACACTAAGGAAACATGTTCAGTTGCCGTTGTATCTCAAAAGAAGTCAGAGGGGAATTGAATTTAGGTTACACAAGCAGAGACCAGAACTTTAAAAAAAACACTTTTCTAAAAGAACTTTTTTATCATTGTAAATCATCATGACATCTCTCCAGCTTGTGTCTCAGCTTTGTTTTCCTTACCCTTCCCCACACCCTTGCTTCACTTCCCTCCCTTGACTCTTCCCTCAACAACTACACCACTCTCTCCTATCCCAATAGGATATCTCCTATCCCAGTATCTTATTCCTGGGCCAACTTTCATCACTTCTGAAGAAGCTGAAACTCTTACCACCCCTACAATCTTTATTACCCAACTTTTCTAAGCAAAATTCTTTTCTTGGAGAATTTAAACCCTGTAAATCTTTACAACAATAGGGCAAAGGAACCTCAAAGCCTTGCTTTCCTTTCTCTCCCCATGCCAGTCTGCAGACAACATGAATCTCAGCAGTACTAAGAGAGTGGGTGTTTTCTCCTTCACTCAGAATCATGGTTTCAGTTTTCAAGGTCTTTGCTGGAAGACTCTGCAGCAAACACTCATTCTACTAGACTCCCACTGTGTTTGGACCTGTTGTTTTTGAAATGTTTATCTGCATGGCTCCCTGGCATCTGTGATGTTCCTGGCAATCTCCAGCTCTTTTTCTTTTCCTCCTTTTTCAAGGTAATAACAAATTAAAGTCAGTTCTGTTAGAATAACAGACATTTTGGACACAGAGACTAGTGTCTTGACAAATTTTAAATTTCTGCTTCAACCAATGGTAGTTTCAGATCAATGAAAACATCATCCAAATGGTGGGCTGTCACAAAGTACTTTTCTTTATGTTCATTTCCAGATGTAAATCACTGGGTGGCAACTGACAACAAGGAATTGAAAGAAGAGCATGTTTAGCTGTCAGCTTGATGCATCTGTCTGGCTGTGTGGTTGTAATGGTATCACAGCGTCTTGGGAACTACTGAATCACCTTATAACAGAAGGTTGTCTAGTTCTCTGTCTGCAAAGTAATAAAGCAGTGTACAGAAGAAAATATTAGACAGCTATACTCATTAGGCCAATTTGTCTCACAGCGATACTACAGTAAATCAGAAATAATTCCACAAACCTCTGCAGAGCTATTCCAGATTTATGTTTGCAGAGCTAAGAGCATAATCTAGATATTCTAATCTCATGCTAACATTTTATATAGCCAGTACTGAAATAGAGACTATATGCAGAAGTTTGAAAAATATCTATTGTGAAGCAACTTTTATTTTCACAGTATTTTTAACACCCAAAGCAAAAATACAATGGAATAGATATACTGGCCACTTTTTAACTCTTTGCTGGCTGTAAATGTATGTGTGTGTATATATATATATATATATATTCAGAAGTAGCATTGCCTCTTTCTTTTTCTTTCTTTCTTTCTTTCTTTCTTTCTTTCTTTCTTTCTTTCTTTCTTTCTTTCTTTCTTTCTTTCTTTCTTTTTCTTTCTTTCTTTCTTTCTTTCTTTCTTTCTTTCTTTCTTTCTTTCTTTCTTTCTTTCTTTCTTTCTTTCTTTCTTTCTTTCTTTCTTTCTTTCTTTTTCTTTCCCCTCTGGGTCTTCCACAGGAAGGGTATCAGAAAAAACTTAGTATAAAAAGCATAGCCTTTTTCAGCTCTTCCTCAAAACTTGGGCATGAGCTTTTCTGGCCGTTCCAGAGAGCCAAGGTACTCCACAGGTCCTCTTCCAAAAGTCACATAATATAGCCATGGTCCATGGAAATCTGTTAGAAAAGTCTAACCTGTGCTCTAATATGACAAACCTCAGAAGAAAGAACAACTTCCAAATGTTAACTGAAATTGTTATTTATTTTATCTAAACCTAAAGACAAAAATTTCAAATTTGTTTCAGGACAATGTATAGTGTGGTAGGAGGGGAAAAAAAACCCTGTTTTCTAGCTCAGAGTCATTGCACTGCAACCATAGCAAGCTAACTTTGTACCTGGTATCCCACTAAGGCAGCAGTGTTAATAGCTGTCACTGCCATAGATGCACCAGAGCCACTGAGATGATTTATTTTGAGAAAGCAAAAAACCCAATTATTTTTCTATCAAGATTTAGCTGCTTTAAAAAAAAAAAACAAAAAAAACTATTGTAGGTGAAGATAATTTAGACTGAACACTGACAGGCAGAAGATAATTGTATGTCTGTGGGTGAGTGGGTGATCATCTGAAAATGAACTTTTGAACTCATAAGCAAGCACGAGCTCTGAGCATGCAGCCTGCTAGCTGCAAATGGTATGGGATGACTAAATTTTGATAACACTGGGACTAAACAACCGTGGCATATCCTGATTCCTCCAATTAATAACAGGATGTAAGAGAGAGCCATCAATTAGGAGCTGATTGTGCATTTCCTATTGCACATTGACTATTTGGATGGGGAAATCTGGGGGCTGCAAAAGAAGGTGGTGAAGATCACGACTGGAGAAAAGATCCTGGAAGTTGCAGTAGACCCTGGAGAGCAGATCACTGCCTGGTGACAAGTCCTGGGGGACAATCAGACACCCTGGCTGCTTGGCCAGAGACCTCTCACATCTGAGACTGGCACCTGTGAGCAGTGGCACAGCATCACCTGACTGGGCTTTCTGCCTGTCCTTCCCCAGCCTGCAGCCACCTCCCTGTGCAGAGAGTCACTGAGACCTGGGCAACACGGCGCTGGTGGGGAGGGAGAGGATGAGTGTGTGAGGAAATCAAGCGGAGCAAAAGCTTAAATCTCAGGGGTTCCTAAATAAACCCCAATATCCAGATCCACCATGCACTGTTGTTTGCTCCATGTCACCTGTGACAATTTAAGACATAACTTATACAACTGTACAGTTTGATCACCCCCAGCCTGCATTCCTGTGCATGCAAAACACAGTAGATATATTCACAACAGAAGACCATGCTACTCGTGCAGTGATCAATGACTCACCAGCAGTGTAGTCTTCTAAATTTAGTTCTGTGCCCTATCGAGGAGTTACTCTGACAATTTACCATGGTGATGCCACTCTTATGAGCTCATTATCACTGTGTTTGTCTTTTACTGCTGTTGGGAAATAGGCACAAATATGCTACCATTGTCACCTCTTCTTTCAAATTCTAACTTACTGCTAAGAAAGAATGGAAGGAGAGAAACTGAACAAAGATCACCTAATCTTGTTAAACTTGGCAAAAAATCACATTTGTGTCACAGTGGAGCAACAAAAAAAAAATATACATCCCAATACCAACTCCTGTAAATCCACTGCTGAATTATTTTCAAACGTGGTAAATCAAATTTAATGCCAATATGTCTGTACATGAAAGATCAGTCTCACTGAGAAAACAAGAAAATTGTACAGACTTATTTGAGCTGTGTTTGATGTGAGTCTTGTTTATAATGAACTCAGCCTTGTTTGCTTGGGTTTATTTAGATATTTTTAAGAAAGGAACTGAAAACACAAGTTATTAATAAATATTTTCATGCAATTAGTCCGTGGAAGTAGAAATTTCTGTAGAAATACTGAAAGCTCATTTAAATGCTCAAAGAGGCGTTTGAAAAAAGAAACTGGGCAAAACACGACAGAAAAGCCTGCACAATGTTAGCCAGGTTAGCAACTGAAAATGGCTGATGCCCTTTTCCAGACTTTTATCATAAAGCATGGGCTGCCATTAAACTAGAGTCTGTTTTCTCATAAGGGAGGGACAAATACCCACTAATACCGGTAGTGCTTATTGAATTTCCTTCAGCAAGTATGACATGATGCAGCCAGCACAGGAGATGCTAAAAAAAGCAAAGAGAGGTCAAAACACTGAACCAACATCAAATATCATTTCTGCACCTCATCTACTCTCTGAACAAACTGTTACTGCTTTTCTTTAAATCAGTATCTACCCACTGGCTCTTATAATTTCTCTATCAGCTCCTGGCCAGGCACACAGTTTAGCTCTGTCAAGACAATCTGGGTGTCCTCAGGCTGCCTCAGTGTTTTCAGCTGTCTGAATCCAGTGGTGAAACACACAATCTGTATGGATTGTAAGGCCCTTTTCTGCTTCAGTTCTAGCCTTCTCCTTTTAGCTTCCCTTTTCTGGTTTTCCTATACGTAAATCTTGTGTAATTACTTCAGGATTAGCTCTCCTCGGCTCAAGCAACTTGACAAAATTGGGTACTTATGCATTTGTCCATCTGCCCTGTTGCTTGAAAATTTGTCTTGAACAACATCCTTTAGCAGTTTTTATTCTTCTTGACTTCATAGCTAACATTATGTTATGTTCATTTTTTTTACAAGAGGTACTTAAATGTTCTAGACATTTTGTGGTTTAGCTAAATAAAATAAGCCTACACATCTTAAGGATTCAGCCTGCACCACTGGCCTCATCTTTTTCTTTTCCACATAAATCAGCTTATTTCTTTCTAAGTACTCCCAAAAGCTTATTTGAACTGTGCTAAAGTACTCACTGTTTATAAAATATATCTCTTCGTATGGGTGTATGGACAGAGAAAAAAACCATTGCTGTTCATAGAAGTCTGAAATTGTAGATGGTGGAACTATATAATCACAGGGTAAGACCCTTTCTTAAAGAAGGCAAAAGTATTTCAGATGAAAGCAATTTTATAAAAGAAACGAAAATCCATAGGCGGGCCAGTTTTGTGAAATCCAGAGGATTGGATTCAAAGGCACTAGAGTGTTTAGGGCTTTTTTCCCCCCTTATCAGAAAACTCTTCTAGTGACAACCCCAATGGCAAGAAATTAAACCAGTTGGAGCATGACGAAGCAAGTCAGGAAATGTGATTAAGGATAGACACATCATAGAATATATAAAATATCAGGAATATTACAGGTATGCCAGGGAAGTTGGTTGAGAGGGAAGGTATTAGCCATGACAGACAACATTCAGGGACTGAATTTTTCTGTGGAGGGCTGGAAAGGGTGGGAAGGGAAAACAGATAACAGCAGCAGGCTGGATCCTTCAAACTGATCACTTAGAGACCACAGTCCTTTGAAGGATCCTGACACAAGTTCAGCAAGACCCAGGGAACACACAGGCATGAGGACTAGTATTAAATTTAGTTATTTCCCAGGATTTACAGTCTAGGACTTCTGTTTTCCTTTTTACTATCTGCAAACAGCTTTTCTGTATTCAATTTCTAAGACATAAATTTTCCAGCAGTTGCCAGTTTACTAGATTTCTGGCATGTATGGTTGTTAAAATGTATAAATAATTTGGGACCTGCTAACCTGCCACTCATGCTGGGGGTCAGTTTTCATTTTGTGTGACAATATCTGTAATTATTTCTGCACTTGTTTTTTCTGGCAAGTTTTGAAACACCAGTTAGTTGGTGAGCAGAAAATTATATATTTTACTATGTAAAGAATTATAAGCAGAAGTATACAAAGATTAGCTCTAGAATGTCTATTACATTACCAACATCCTCAGAATGAGTTATGACAACAAGGACGTCTCATTTGGTAAACAATCCAGGATAAAGGAATAGAAATAGAATATGTTGCCATGTAGTGTCATGATATTTCTGAGGGGTTTGAGTTTTTAATTAGGTTAGAGCTATTTAAAATTACCTACTAGAGTTTTGCTTTTTATTGGTTTCTTTGGCCTGATAGGCCATCCAGCTCATCACCTCTTTAGTTTTTTGTTGCTGACATATTTGATTTTTGGAGAGGCTTAAACCTCATTAAATTTTCTTCCTTAAAAGCAGAGAATCATGTAGAGACCACAACCATCCCTCAGTGGCTTAGTCTTTCAAAGAGGACAGGTATCAGTTGCACTGTGAAGCAGACAGCCTCCTCTGTAATCACATAAAAATCCCAAATATAGGGGCTTACATAGTGCCCATCATCTCATGCTGAGGTTGGGGATTACTACTGGAAGGTAGGAGCTTGCAGTAAGTCAGCTGCCATATGTGATGAATATCTAGAAGAAAAAGACACATTTGAGGCGCTTGACTCCTTTTTTAACTCCAGGAATTTATTTGCTAGTGTGTACTGCCTTTTACAAATCCCCAATGTAACTTATTTCAGCAAATCTCAGGAACCAGTGCAAAAACAGGCATAGACTGTAGGCAAATATAGCTCATTTTCCATGAGAAGACTGAAGACTGAACCCCAGAAGAGTGGGGATGTATAGGTGGAGCAGATACTGAGTAGGTCTGAGTGCACAGCTGCCTACAGAGAAGTAAAAGCCTCCATTTAAAATCTCTTCTAGTATTTCAGATGAGTTTGAGAGTGCAAAGGAATGAAGGCTGGCTGCCATAGTATTATTAGACTTCATATATAGTAAGTATTTTTTAGGCCGCAAATTACTAATTGGGCAACTTAGCAAAAGAAGCTTATGACCCTCATAGATGTTAGAGTGTATAAACTGTTTGCATCTTACTTTATCTTTCAGATAGTGACTTGTGTAAGTGTGTTGATCAGAGCACATTCCTGGGCTCCTGTGCTCTTAACATGCAGCAGGATGTGAAGGATGTATTCCTTTTAATACCAAATTGTTGTGTTGTTTAGTACATTATTTGGGTGCAATCTGAAGGAAGTACGTGTGTGAAAGAAATTTATTAAATCAAGGCCTTTAAATTGTAGTTTTTTGTTTTGTCTCACACTACCTGGGGACAGAAATATTTTGTACTAGCAAAATAGGGTTAGATTGTCCCAAGAGGTGCTGGACATCTGTGTTCAGCATGAGCAACAGCACCTGATTTCCTATGGTGATCCTAGGAGCATCTAAGTGATGCACCAAACATCTTCATCTGCTCCAAAAAAGACTGAAGATTGAGCCTTGTATGTCACAGCTAAGCTGAAAACTCAATTTCCCCTAGTGTCTCTCAGGAAAAATAAAGCAAAATATGAACTTGGAAATTAACTTGGAAGTTTTGACCAGCGTTTTTTCCTTTGGGCTTTGCTTGCCCACCCAGGACCACTGATGGCCAGCTACCATAGCACACATCCCTTTCGTTGCCCTATCATTAACTGACTCCTGCTGCTCAGGTGTCCTTCCTTCCCATCTCCCTACTCCTGGGTTGAGTGAGAGATTCACCAAGTAAACAAGCATTTTAGTCACAATGACAATAACTGGGGGGAAAAAAGCATTAGAATTGGAACCAGGAAAAATGTATTCACATCGTGCATCAACGAATTAATTCTTTAGAGTCTACAAAGTCCATTTTTTTCAGGCTTCACTTTACAGAACAGGCAGTAAAATGATGTCAAGTGTGACCTCCTTTCCTTTTCTTAATACGTTACCAACAATTGTGAACAGGTGTGGAGGGGATGAACTCTCTTTTGTCACTCCAGAAGCACATATAAAAACTTCTAACCACCTGCCCCCTCCAGCAAATCGTTACACTACACAAAATGCCAGCAAAACTTAAAACAGTGAGAGCAATGAACACTTCCATCAAAATGCTTTGCAGTGAAATAGCTGGTAAAGACGAAAGTTAAATTACCAGGGCTAGGCAAAAAGTTTCTGGCTATCTGTAGATTTTTCACACTGGCTCCCATTGATTTTGAGTTTGGGGCACTAGTAAATCACAAAAAAATCAATTGTGGCAATCTATGCAAAATGAAGTTGGTTTGAATAAACAGTTCTGTGTTAGTATAAATGCATCTGCATTGCATATTTGGATTAAATGGGCACCATTTCTCAGAAAGTATGTGAGATGAGAACACTAATATAGAAAATTTTTCAATGTGAATTTCAAAACTGTAGATGGAAAAAGCTTTAATGTTCTAACATAGTTATGTGGTGAGTTGTAAAATCTATGTGTCAGAGTGGTAACATTTACAGGTTTTTCCTGCATGTGAACTCTCAGCCCCAGCACAAGTTGTCCTATGACTTTTGGCAGCTCTCTGGGCTAGGAGTAGGATGTTGCAGGAGAGATCAATTTCCACAGGCAGGATTCCTGGGAGGCACTTGCTCAGTGGACACATTGTACAAACAGAGTAGCGAAGAAAAATTTTTGTTCATTCTGCCAGTCCTACAGGGAAAATTAATGACTGCCATTTGTTCTGTGCTTTCCTCCATGCACAGCAAGACCAGCCACCCAAGCTCCTGCCAAAGGTCAGCAGGGGATGGGGATGGTCCCTGCAGGACTGTGACTTTGGCCCTGCTAAGTTCTCTCAGCACTATCTGTCCCAGTTCTCAGAGCTTCTGCCTGGTATGTCCATAGGTTGAAAGTGACACAGGGCTCCCATCAGCATCTTGAAGGCAGTGCTGTGCATCTGGAGCTGGTATCTCCAGCTCCTGAGGTTGTGAATGCACTAAAGCTGACATTTGTATATTGAGGCTGCTGTTAAGAGCTGCTTCTAGCTGGGCTTTGGGGTGGGTTTGCCACACAAACATGCACAGAAACACACTCATATACACACTCAGAGTGCTCTCAGCCCCCAAGCCATATTCAGCCCCTTGGCACCACCCCGGGAGTCTGCAAACCATGGGTACTGGAGAAGAGAGAGGGGTTCTCAGCCCCCAGCTGGGAGACAGCAACATGAAGGTTAAGGGAAACAGTGAGATATTACAAACATGAACAAACTTGTTATGTGTTTGCCCTTTCTTTATCTGCTTAGTACTACTGCTGGCAGACATCACTTTTTCTGCACAGCAGGAATGTAGCCTTCCCTTTTCTCACCATATCAGCTCATCCTTCCTTCTGCCTGATTTAGTTTCAGTATTAGACCTGGTGAAAAAGTAGATGATCTGTTTAAAGTTACCAGTTACAAATGAATCTACAAATGCAGAATATAGACACAAAATGTGAGGGTAGGAGGAAAAAGAGAAAAAGAAAACCTGTACAAAGCAAGTTTGTGCTGAATGATAGCATGCAAAACCAAAATAAAATAATCATTTTCACCATGGCACAGGAAATAAAAATCAATAATTGAATTTAGAAACTTTTTAGTAGATCACACTCCTATACATAAACACGGCTGGCCAGAGCTGTGCAATTCTGCAACCAGAATTAGGTTATGCCCCTGCAGGAGGATGTCTGATGGCAACACAGAAACAGACTCACACCAGCTGTACTGTTTCACTGTATTTTCATACTTTTTTAGGCATCATGACAACTGCCCAGACTGCCAGAGACCCTGAATTACATGAAGACTGGCGTCCCAGCTATTGCATGGCATGGTAGCCAACACAACAAAACTAATCTGGATTCCTAAGCACAAAACTCTGACATCTTATCTACAGAGCTGTATTGCCTTTATGCCCTTAGAGTGTTGAGGGTGTGACCTTATGTTCATAATGTAACCAAGAACCATTGTCTCACATGCATTAAGATTTTCCCTATATTCAGATGCAGTTTATTCCCAGTGAAAGGAACAAGAGCCAAACTACACAGACTTTTCCATTGACAAAAGGCTTTTTATGAAAAATCATTTGAACTGGAAGTATTTTCCTTTGGACAAAAATTAGCAAACAGCTAACCTGCTGTCACTTTTTTTGCCTAGGAGAGTGACATTAGCCCAGGAAGCTGAATAAGTACTTGGGAACAGAATACAAAAATATCTTAGAGAAACACTGGCTGTGTTTAACTGCTGATGTAAAAGTGTGTGAGACTGTTGAGCCCAGCTGAGCTGTAGTTCCTTATGAGAGCTGTAAATCTGGACTAATATCTTTAGCGAGTTAAGCTGGTTCACCACACTGTGCAACTCATCCCTTATTTAATATGACTGCAATAGCTTTAATTTATCCCAGATGTCATCAAATGGTGGGACCAGCAATTTTGCTACTTTGGTATGAAATGCACTAACAGCATCATTAGAGGAAGCAAATCAGGATGGTATTAGTCTTCTACAAGATGGTTTCCTTCTGTTTCAGCCTCCAGAAATACACTGTATAAACCTACCTTCCAGGTGCTCTGGCTTACAGCCTTCTCACTTGGAAGGTGTTTAGAAGTCCTCTTCTGCTCAGTAGGAGGCCATTTTGCACAACAATGCACATACTTCACCAGTTCTTTTAGGAAAAGTTGTTTCTAGCAGAGCTCCTGGTGAATGACTCAATGCAATGCAGCCTGAATTCTTGACATTTCCCCATTGGCTCATAAGTACCCTCTGACCTGACAGGAACGCGTTTGGGATGGCTCAGGACAGCAAAAATGATGCTTCTGAATCTCCATGCATCAGCACTGTAAAGAAATTATTTGATTGTGTCATCAAGTCTTTAGATTTTAAAAAGCTTTGAGGGAAGATAGGATAGCTGGTTTTGAGTAGGCATTTGTTGTCAAGTTGCATTTGAGACACTTGTTCAAAAACACTACTGTTCATGTAAACATTTGGGTCCAGCAGATGTAAATAAGCCTGATGCAACAGTAGCTAAATTAAAAACAATGAATGAAGGAAGATGCTGCTTACCATCTGATAAACAACCACCATCAGAGGGCATGGCAGATGAAATTCTCTGCTTTGTCTCATCTTGAATTCCTCTCAAATGCAGTTAAGTCCTTCATTTTTCAAGCCGTCCATTTCTTCCATGTTTTGCTTAATTCCACATCTAGGCAGTGCTACCAACCAAATGTGGATAACCTAAAACTTAATTTTGGAAAGCAAATGTCACTTCCAACTCTTCTTGGAGTTCTTAATGTCTAAACATGTACAGGGATATAGCCTTAGAAAAAGCCCCTTTTTACATGTGCCCATGCTTGGGACCACAAGTAATCTATCCTACCTTCCAAGTGAAATAACAGAAACCATTGGAACAGTTATAAATTCCTGCACTATCACAGGATTTTATGGTCAGTTTCACTTCTTTGAAACCCTTTGCCAAAAATAGGAGACTCAGATGAACAGGAGCCAAAGACATCAAGTCCCACAAACAGGTTTCTATTTTCAGTTAATAGCTAGTTTAACAAGAAGTACATATTTCAGTACAAAACAGACCTCCCTACAGTTTCTACATTATCTTTAAAGCCTTTGGCTAAGGGAGCATCCCATATTTTACATTAAGGTCTGGACTGTGCCATGCCACTTTAGATCTACAGTGTTGTTCCCCTCTGGGTCCCCTGCCCTGCAATTCGGGAGGTGTTTCTTCAGCTGCCATCCTCCTTCAGGCCCCAATCTGATCTCACAGCCATACACATCAAGACCTGGCCTTGTAAAGGAAGCTCCAGGGGATGTGACTTTTAAATACATCAGGATTTGAAATGGAGGCATTTTTTGAACAGAGATTAACAGGAAATTCTTATTTTGATTGCAGAATGGCTTACTGGTGCAAAGTGTAAAATTAATTCAAAACTTCCTAAAACATCCTGAGTACAGTTTCTTTTAGATAACTTCTTTTGGAAGTGGCTTTTGCTGCAACACCCATAAATTTCAAAAAGCAGGCAAGCTTATACTGGGCCAGGTTCAATTTTCTGAAACAAGATGGGTCGCACTGCTGCTACAGTGGGCAAGAACTTGCAGAGGCAGGATGTATTCTCCCTTCCCATCAGAACAGAGCTGGGCTCTGAGGATACTGTAACCTTATCAGCGTAGAGTCTGCAGATACTGCTTGGTTTGCCTCCTTCTGGGCTGGGAGGCAGCTGAAAGTTGACATTTATTGGTGCAGGAGTGGCATCACAGTGAAACAGCTCTATTACTTTTGAAACCCGGGACTTTCTTCATCACACTTGCACAATGTTGTTGGCTCTTGTCACTATTAGGTTTTAGCTTTATAAGGAAGGATGCTACTGTGCTTTGGTCCTAGAGTGGCCTGCCAAAGAACACACATTTTACAAGACTTGAAGGAGCAGCTTGGTAGAATTTCCTGATATGGAGATTACTGTACCAAGCTTGTATGGGAGTTTATGTGAGTGAAAGGACTCAGAAGCACATGGAGTTTTTGTAAGATTATTTAGAAATTTTCTACTCCATCTTCCATTCCTTCTGCTTTGTCAATATTCATATTCAGCACAACAATATCTTTCTTTTAGATACATTCTGCTTCTCCCCACCCTGGAATCCCCCACCTCCTCCCCCACCCCAAAAAAACCCCCAAAAAACTAAGAATAGAATACTTGCTCTATTGTCATGAAGCAAGCAATATTTACATATTTTAAAAAAAGTGTAATTGGCTTATGAAATAGGTTATTTGGCAAAGTTGACTGCAATTGTTGGAGATGGGATTTAGTGGTACAAAAGAAGCCACATCCAATTTGGTTTTTTAAGGTTTTCATACATTTCAGCTGACATAAATCTGCTCTGCAGTCAGAGATACTACTTTGATCTTCATTCATTGAGAGTTTACATTGGTGTTTTAATATAAGACCTGTTCAAGGAATATCTAGAAACAGACATTTTTTTCTTTCTATAGAGCTGATAATGTGAGAGGAACTGAAACTTTCTGGCAAGTGAAAAGTGAAAAGAGGTGAAAATAAAGAACAGGAAGTTAGATTTATTCTCCTCTTATACCAACATATATTGACAGTGTTTTATTGTAGGTAACAAAGTAAAACCTCCATAAAGGACATGTAGGTATGATCCTCCATTCAGGTTTGATGGAAACCCCAGCAAAAGCCATGCTGTGGCACAGCACTTTAGAAGAGTGGTAAAAGGTGTCTTGGCATCATCACATAAGGCTGAACCAGATAGATTATTAGATTACTATGGGGTTTTGTTTTATTTTTTAATATGGCATTATTGTATCACCTCTGTTTATTATTTTACTCTACCATTTATCCTCTTGATTTTCCCACAGATGAAGGGAGCAATCATAAAGGCTAGCTGTGGCCGAGGGATGCTCTTTCCATCTGTGGAAGCAGTGAAGGGCAAGGTCTGCTGTGCATGGAGGGTGAGGTAGAGAGGAGAAATGAGCAAACACCACTGTCAGGGCTTCTTTCAGCCTGGGTCTTCATCATGACTGGAGAAAAGGCAAAATCTGGCAAGCAAGGGTTGGTCTTTGGGCTATAGTAACAGAAGAGAATTCAGAAAGAAACTTGCAGAATAGGAGGTTGGATAACCTCCATAACTTTCCATAAAAGAAGATTCAGATAGGTGCAGGAGAGGCTGTGGTGAATCTCTTATCCTGAGTTTATCAGCTCTGACCGTGACCCATACGTTCCATGCTGCGTCATTTTGAACCCAAGCCAATGCTTAAATTGTATGACAGCAGCAATTTCAGTGGGGGAGCACTATAATAATTGCTGCACCATACGTGGAAGAAAAGGTTGGAGGAAATTTCAAAGAACCCCTACATATTTCACAGGTTTTAGGAAGCTAATTTTCATACTGTCATCTGGGACAGAATGCCTACAATGTATTACTTGAATTACCTGCTATAGAACACCAATTGTTTAGCTCCTCTTTCTGACAGAGGAAAATTAGTTGACTTCTTCTTCATGCCACTTTTTGCCAAAGTGGGTTTAATAAATTAGATCCCAGAGAGAGTCTATGATGTGTTTTTAAACAAACGTAGTGAAGTGTAGCTTAACTTCAGTGATCATTTATGTTATGTTTATTGAGTGTGACAATAGATTAGATAATTACAGCCAAGGAGTTCCTCATTTCACCAGAATTGTTTGCATTAAATTTGAGGTTTATTAAGAGGCATTAATCAGGGGAAATATGAAAACCCATTCCTTAAAGTTTGAATTTTTCTATAATTTTTTAATTTTTAAGACTAGCTATAGCAAAGAATCTTCATGTAAGCCTCTTACAGTGTTCACTTTTAAAATTTTATTCTGCTGTGTATGTGGGAGCAGAGATGGTAATGAATAAAAGGTGTGGGGTAATGTTGGGAGAGGATGGTGAGCAGAAGTCACATGAATAGTAAAATAAGACGAAACCTAATAATACCTAGCAACCTAACAGGGAAAAAGAATTGTGCATAGCAACAGAAATGAAGGACTTAGCTGCAAAGAGAACACTTGCTAGGAAAAGCAAACAAAGAGAAAGAAAATTCATAACCTAACAAGCCTCAGAAATGGGGAAGGAGCAAGTTTAGAAACTTGGAAAAGTGAGCCAGCTGAAACTCATCCTGCACAAAAAGAGCAAAGAGCTTTACCACTTCACATAGCTATCAGTAAGGATGTGCATTGACTTTCTATCATCCAAAACAGGAGATGTAACAAATGCGTGGTCAACCTTGCCATTACACTTGGACTTGCAAAAGGAAAAATAATTCTGTTACAAAAGCATGAGGCCCATTGCCTGAATTAGAAGAAAATATGCATTTATGTTCCTCATAGAACAGGACCCTGCCAAGATCTCCAGGTTTCTGAGAGTGTGGACAAAATTGGAACAGCAGCAATGCACTGTTAGAAAGTGGAGATTTAGATCAGTTGGTAGCAGAGAAGCATGAGCAAATTCATCTTGCCAGTTAAGTGCCCCTATAGGGGAGGGTTTAACTTGCTGTCAGCATCCTGTTGTTGGAAGCAGAACAAAGTACTGACCATCCCAGCACAAGAGGGGACATTTGCCCTCAGTCCCATTTAGAGCAACAGGATTGAAACCTGTTTGAAAGAAGTTCTTTGATAGCCTCACTGATGGGAATAGTTATATGCAGATGAATTTTTAGCTATGCTAATCTTGGCAGCGAGTGCCATGAAATCTTAAACCTTTTCAAAATTCTACTCATTGCAGCAAAGGTAAGGGAGGTTAGCATAAGAGAATTGAAAATAAAACAACACAAAATGAAAAAGAGATTTATACTGCTCTGGGACATCAGACTGAGAAGCTTTAATCACAATCACAATCATAATCATATGGCTATTGCACCATGGGACTATGGGGCAGAGCCAAGATTGTTTCAGTGGCCTAATTATATGCATGGGGCCATTCTCCATTATTTGAGATAACTGAAACACTGATGATGTATCAGACAGTCAAATATCATGTGTCAATTTTGGTATCTTGACTTTTTTGGAAATCCTTTTTTATTTTTTATTTTCTTTTAATTTATCTGTGGCAACAGCTTTTCAAATAGAAAATAATCTTGAAATATACCTCAGAAACCACAGTTATTTCTTCATTTCCCCAGGAAAGTTGAAACTTCAATACCCTGAACATTTTGAATGACGCTTTTAAATGCAGGGCTGAGGAAGATGTTAGACCTGGGGCATAAGTAAGAGATTAGTAGTTTATATTAGCTCCAGATTAGTTAGCAATATATAAAATTGAAACTCCACTCCCCTCTAGCTGCTGGAAGGAAAAAGGAGCTTGCTGGCTTTTTTCCCAATTTCAGGACGCTTCTTTAAAAAAGAAAGAAAGAAAAAAAGACTAACTTTTTATGGTCTGCCCTAACTTGAAGTTGTTTTTATTTAGAGCTTCACTGCTGTCCTGTGTTTATAACCTACTCATTTGACCTCAATCTCAGGTCCCTTCTTTGCCATTATTTTATATGGACTTTGGATGACTAACATGGTGCCCAGCAGTCTCTCTGTCTTGTCTGGTTTACTGCAGCTGGATCTCTGCTCACTAAGTGCTGTTTGAGCTGTTTGTAAACAACAACTATTTGCTGAAACAGAGTCCAGGAAGTAGAGGCTTGATTTTCTGACCCACTTCTGCTATCTCTGCTTTCTCCAGAGGTAACCTCTAGGTAACCTCTATTCCTTGGTGGCTCTTTTTATTTTTTACTCCTCTTATATGACTTTGTGGGAGCCTTGGGAAGAAATAATGCTTTGAGAAAAGTAATGCTAGTAATTTAAATGAAATGGTCTTTGCTGGTTTCTTATTTCAGACACAAAGGAAGTGTATGATTATGGTCATGATTTTCATGTAAAATGTATTATAAAGTTTTATGCAAAAAGATGGGCTCAATTATTTCTGTGTGAAAGAGCTTTCATTTCACAGGTGTGGGAAGTTATTCTTCTGGATTCCAAGCAAACACCTATTTCATTTTTGGGTCTTAAAAAAAGTAATACTTTTTTACTTCAACATTTCTGGACACTGACAACAACACAGAAAAGGTTCTTTTTTGAATTCTGCTGCAGAATATTGGAGCATTGTGAAAGAATTACACATCCTTATGGGGTTTTCAGTTTCCATAGACTTTCTGTTTCCTGGCTTCAGCCTCTCTAGGATAGCTCATGTTCCAGACAATGGAGAAATAATTTTTGGCCACACTTTGCTCTTGTAAAAACAAACTAATCTGATCTTTCTGATAGGTGGACTGAGAGTTCCAAAAGTATTCTTTGTTGTTCTTAATTATTGTAGTCTTAACACCTTTCAGAAGGTGCACTGTATGTTCATCCATCAACAGTATGTTTATTTCCTAATTCATAAAGGCCTTTTAATATCCTAGGCATGAATTATCTGTATTTACTGCCTCATCATTAATGTACATTGATTACCTTCCAACCAGCAAGAGAATCAAGTCCCTGTGACATTGTCCCCCTATGGATTGGACAGTTTGTGGGCATAAACAGTTTTCTTTTCTAGCATTTGCCAAAGGTGATGGTCCTCAACCTAGATCCTCTTGCCATAAGAGTGAAAAATTCAAGTATGATGTTTTATATTTCCCCAGCCACTTAAGATGCAACAGGAAAATACATACTCTTCAGTTTATCTACCATAGGGACTACATTTCCTGGAAAATGTTTGTCCAATGGCCTGCCTCTAAATGATGTTTTCCAGTGGTTTGTGATGGGTTTGTACCATTGAAATAGCTAAGATTGAAAGACAGAACTGTTCCATAAATGAAAGCAAGCAACAAGCACCTCTTTTTAAATCCAAACTGATTCTTCTCCTTTTTTCAGGACCCTCATGACAAAGCTGGTTTTGTCAAGTCTCTTTCAGATGCACCATTCTCTTGCTCCAGCTGCTCCACAGCTTGGTGAAGAAGGTTGTTTCGTTTTGCTTTTATTGAAAAAGACATTTCTGAGTCTCAGTACTGCCATCATATAACATTGCAAGAGCAAAACATAACAGAATCTGAGAGATTCCAATAAAACCTGTCAGATCTCTCACAGCATCCCTGGATCTTTCATCTATTTTGATCTAGATACTCCCTTGAAGTTTCAGGTTCCCTGGGACTGTCCAAATTCTTCATAAGCCAATAGATTTCTAATTAATAGTAAGTTTTCTTCAAATTCAGTATGTCTGTTTAGTTCAATATTCACCCCTGAACATTTTCTTTGCAGTGTTATAATCTGCCTTGCTTTGGCATCACCATGTAGTATGGTCTTTTCATAGGACATATACTAAATTCAAATTTAGTCTTTGACAATAGAAATTCTGTTCTGAGATTTTATGCAAATATCATTTTCTGATATAAAACTTTGGTTGTTCTAAAAGTTTAAAAGTTTTCTTGACATCTACAGGACTGATGGTCTACTCATCAGTGTATCTGTCCTTTTCTTTGCTGGCTTGCCAGTAATCTCATGACTTCCCTGTCTTCATCTGCACATCAGCACCATGAAATACGTCTTTATAGTCTCTTAAAATTCCTGACAGGGACTTAATTGACTCTACTCTTTCAGTTTTGCTTTGCAGTAAAATATGTGATACAAAGCAATGCATACAAGATCTAGAAAACTTCCAAAAATGCTTTGTTGTGAACAAGAAACTTGTGCTTTCCTGTTGGCACCATTATAGTTGCAGTGTATCCCTAGTAGCTGCATTTCTCAAGTCAAACACTGTTTGTATCCTTCCACACAACTCCAACTGGATGCTTCTGCCACACACACGCCTTACTGAGCTTTGTTTGCTTCTTAATTAGATTTTATTCCTTGCTGCGAGTCTCACTAGCCCCCTGACCATATGTCTCATAAAGCACATGCTGGATTATAAAGTAACAGGCCTACTCATTTCTATAAGAAAACCCTTTTCAGTAGGCACAGGGAGCACTCCAGCTAAATTCAGTACAGCATGTTTTCTTGGAGACTTCTGTAAGCTGTGTTCCTCTTCCCAAGTTCTTTGAAAACTGCTCCTGTCTTTTTCCTGCCTATCTCTTCAGTGACTAACAGTGAAATGACAATTTCTTGCTCTTGACAGTACTAATTCCTAATCATTGATGCTAAGTGATTTCTCACTCTAACTGAAAATAGACTTTTTTTTTTAACCTCCACAATATTTCATGGGCTAGAAACATTGCTGATCTTCACTGAAATTCTATTATAAGACTTTTTGCCTGGGCTTTGCAGCTACCTGCCTAATTAGTGAGTTAACCTGAATGAGACAGAAAGCTTCTCGCTCTCACATGATAGTTTATGTCATAGAAACTGGTATCTTTATGTCCATTTTACAAAAAAGATGCAAGAAGAAAGAGGCAAGTAGAACAGATAACATCTCTTTGGTCAACATGAAATGTGGGTTAGATTTGTATTAGTCACATTAGAATACCTGCTCTACCATGGAGCCAGGAAATGTGTCAACTTGTTATTCTATGGAAGTACTGTGGTAAAGAATCCGGTTCTGAGAGCTGCACTGCAGTCATCTGCCCCAAGAATAAAATCAGTTTTTTAGGTGTGGGTGGCTTTGATCAAAGAAGAGTGTCCACTTTTTACCAGCAATGGGGACTTTCCATTGGTATTCAATGTTAGGCATTATCTTAGCAATCAGCTTTAGATTTTAAAAATGTTTTTCCATGCAAATTACAGCTAGTCTGTGATGGTTTTTTCCTGAAATTTCCCTCATTTTTAAAAAAACCTTTGATATTCAGAAAGACTATATCATCCAGAGTTTATGCCCTGGACAGAAATAACAAAAAAGAATAGATTGGTCCCAAGGCACTGAGTCAAAACTAAAAGCCAAATTATTTAACAAAATTTATACAAATGAAAAAGTGAAAAATCAAAGTATTAAAATTGAAAATAGAAAGAGTAATAAAAAAGCAAATACAAAATTGTATGTGAAACTGATAATCCCATCTAGTCCAAGGATACCACTTAATTTCAGGGATATCCAGGTCCCCACAGTGTTGGTAGGATTTACTTAATATTGCTGGAAATTCCTACATCCTCCATTTCCAGCCTCAGGTGATGGTTTCTCTGCTGGTACATATTCTTGACTGTGGCTCGACTTCTTGCTGCACAGCTGCCCTCGTTTAAAGCAGATGCAATTTATTAACTGAGCAGCTCTACCCTGCCAGTGGGTCATGGCAGGTACAGTTGATAAACAAAACAAGCAGAGCCCGGAGTTTCTTCTCCTGAGCTGCACGGGCATCCACAGTACTCAGCTCTGCTCCAGAGGAGGGCTGGCTGCCCTTATGTGTATTTCTGTCCTTGGGCAGATGTCCTTGGTGTGACCAGGAGAGTTGTACATTTGCATGGCACAGGCTTTGGAGGAGCCTTCTGTCTCCCTGGCTGGCTCCTCCAAAGGACTCCTGGCAGAGACACATCTGGATTACCTCACATGGAGAGGTGAGGAGACACCCTTTAGGGCTTACCTAAGCACAGTCTCCTCAGCATTTACAAGGGATTTCTTCTTCATACAAGCCCTCAGCAGCCTGTTCTTTGCACGTGGGAACAAAGCCTCTGAAAAGCCACAGCTTGCCCAGTGCTGTGCCAGCAACTCTGACATCAGTGCTGAATGCTGTGTGTGCCTGGAATACCATCATCAAAAGATAGCTTGTGAGATATGAGTCCATAGTTATAAAATCTTTCTCTACAGTGAAATGGGACAGAAAGTGCAAGAGAGAGTAGCAGCTACAAAAAAAAAGCTCAGGCAAATTCTCTTTGCCTGCTCTCTCAGTTATCCTCAATAGCTGGTCAAAACAATAAAGGAAGTCATAGATACTTTATTTATGAAAAACTAAAAATAATCAAACCCCTTAGAAAATTATGTAAGCAGAAAAACAAAATTCATCTTTCTCCCTCAGTCTTAACTCCTGAGGACTTCAGAGAGACAATTAAACAGAAGGACTCTTTCTGGTCATTCAGTAATATTTTTACCACTTAAACTAGATGACAATACAAATGGCTGGTGAACAGCTTAATTCAATTTCTGACAAAACCGATGGAAGTAATCCCAAAATGCCTAATTTTCTTTTTTACTTTTCCATTGTGATAGTTTGGTGGTTTTTCTCTCTTGCATCTTTTTCAGCTGGTTCATCATTCCTGTCTTTTACAGGGGTTCAATCTGCTTCCTTTTAGGTTTGTTTTCCTCTGCTTATTTCCCTCCCACCTTTCATACCCTTTTTATTTTTGCTTCCTTACTATTTCTGTCCCTCTTCCCACCTCATGCATGCACACACACACACATGACCAGATACTCAGAATCCTTTTGATATTTCCTTTTCTTCCCTCTCATCCCTTTTTTCCTATGAGGCAGCCAAGCCAAAAATGCCAGAAGAACAGCTTGTGCTTGTGATATGTTAATACTACAAAAGCAGTCACAGTCACCATATTTTCACCAAGAGAGATACAGAAGATGAGTCTTTTTCCACTGACCACAGAGGTTTCTGCTTCCTAAAATTCAAAATGCTCTCCTGCTTCCTCCTCTGTCACTTAAAGCAGCACAGCTGCTCTCTATCTGGATGAAGACAAATTTCAGGAGGGCTGTAATTCCCACATGCATATGTCCATGGCTCAAGTGGAGGTTAAAAAGCAGTGATCCAACAAATGTTCACCTAATCATACTAAGTATCTCATAAACACGAAATAAGACAGCACCTACCTGTCACAAAGTATTTGTAATCTCTATTCATCTAAGTAAATGATGAGACACACAATGGACACAGATAGAAAGGGAGAGTCAAAGAGACCAGTGAGAATTATTTGTCAACACGATGGGACCCAGGCTCAACAAATCTGCACTGTAAACACTGCTAGAGAGACAGATGGTCAACTCCTTGACAAAAAGAATTCTTCCATGATAGTTCTTATGTTTATAGGACACATAAAAACAATAACAAAGAGAAAAATATCTGCTGAACTCATTCCTGGGAGGTTAGATGCCTTCTCTGCCTTCTTTGCCCCAGGAATCTCTCTCTTTCTGGCTGAAAAACCTGCAGACCTTGTGCCTGTGAGCTCAGCAACTTTTAATTCTGTGCACGTATGTCTTCAAGATTTCATCCCGAAATCTGCTTCTCTTTAACACGCGAGAGGTATTTGATGATGTCCTTCTTTTTTGGAACACACGTTTTAAGAAAAATTGCCAAATCTGTTGTTTACATTCAATTTTAGCAACCATATTACAGTTGTAACATGCAGGTCAACAGATAGTCATGTCTGACACCTCTTTTTACAGCACAAATTCTGTAGTTTTCCTTACCTTTCTAATAGATGAAGCTGTTCAATGCTCCAAACAAATGTGCAATGAGACAAGCTCATGGTCTGGCATAGAGCCCTGAAAGTCACCTGCCATTAAAACATGTAAAATGAAGTCAGAATCATACACCTGGGAACAATTTATGCTGCAAGGGACTACTGGGGGCCATAAGGTCCATATCCCATTCAAAGCAGGCCTCTAACTTTGGAGTATAAAAGCTGATTTACAAGGAATAGTAAAGGAAGCTGCAATGCAGAGAGAGAGAAATTTATCACTGCCGTTGGATGCAGAAGGAAGTTAAACTACAATGGATAGCAGACAAAGAGACAGAGTCAAAAGGGTGCAGACACAGCAGCACACAGATTTTCCTACAAGACAGACATTTGTCCTCTCCAGCACCAGAAGTGAAGCTTCCTGAATGCACTCTGTTTGCTGACACTTCTTTAATTTTACCAGAAACAGGCTGTACTATCAGGTAGAAGAAGGAGGGAGAAGAGGAAGTACTGAAAAAGACTTATTCCCTGAACTGTCATCTCAGTAGATAAGGACTAAGACCTTGGTAACTGCCCTGTGCATTGGAGCTTTATCTACCCCTTGCACATCAGCTGCTAAAGGCTATTTGAGGCATTTGCAGTTGTCCAAAGTTTTCTGACATCATTCTGTGGGAAGGGTAATGCAACACTCAAAGGCAAGGTAGCAGGATAGAAAGAGGTAGGAGAATGGGGACTGGTGAAGTCACACCAAACAGGCCTTGGTAGCTGGACCTAGACACTTCTATATTCCAGGAATATCCTGACCCTGTACACTGGTCATTGGATATAAATTCCCACTGAGCAGGCAACTTCTGAGTCATTCCTCCACTTATTTCTGGGCAACTATTCATGTTGGATTTGAGCAAAATTTTTAGTTCTGTGATCTCACCCCCAGAAGTTGAATCTGGCCAGAGCGTTGCCAACAGTGCTCAGAAGAGCTTGTCTCTGCACTTTCCCAAGTCCAAAATCTGCAAGTGAAAGGAGAGAGAAGACCTACCCACTATGGCACAACCTTCAGCTCCTCCTGCCACCCTGTAGATCAACACTGGGAAAAGAGGGGAAGGAGAGCATCTCTCTCTCTGTCAGCAGCCCTGATTGACTTCTCTCCTCCAGGAGGTAAGAACTTGCAGAAGGCAGTCATGCTGGGATGTTACTTCCCATTCTCTGAAAGCTAGAGTTTCTCTGTCACATCAAGACTGGCTCCTGAAGGAGAAAAATAATATTCCATGCAGTGAAATAATGGATACTCTGCATAAGGTGGAGTGCTGCTGTGCCAGGTCAGCTCTAATCAGACCATTCTGCTACTGGCTTTCCAATGAATCATTCTGTTACTGGAAAGGCAGAAATTAAAAGGTGTTTTTGCATCGTTTTTAAAAACTGCCCACATAGGAAACAGCATGATACCAGGGGGGGAAGGAGACCAAACTGTGGGAAGGAGGAGTATGAAGCAGGCACCAGGAAATCCCTCTATGCACACAGCTGAAAAAATCTAGTCACTGTGGGAAAAGCTTTGAAAATTCTTGGTTTTAAAGAGAAGTCATTCTTTTTTCATTTAGAACATGGTCCTCGTATTATTACCCAGCATGCAGCACATAAAAAAATAAAAAAGGCTTGTATTTTCAAAGTATTTCTTCAGGGGATCTCAAAATTCTCTGTGAAGAAATGGGAGCAGATAAAAGAGCACAGCAAAGCTTCTGAACCTACAGTTCCAGTTACATTTTGTGTCAGCAAATAATTTGCTTAAACTGCAGACTGTCACAAAGACAGGACAAATAAATGATTTATGCTGGACATAAAGCTGCAAAAGTATCACTCAATTTCACTGTTTTCTATTAATGTAAATACATAATTTTCACAGGTGGCTCCTGTCTAAAGAATCTATGGCATCCTCCAGTACTCTCTGTGCTCTGCAAGGGAAGAATATGGAATACTAGTTATAAAGAACAATGACACCATAAAAAAGGGAAAATACGCAAGAGCAATGAAGGAAATGGAATCTGTTTACACAGTAAGCTCAGGCTATCATAACACCACAGTTTGGGTTATACACAGAGACATACTTTTCAAGAAAGAATAAAAAATGTCTTTGTAATAATGTGCATTAACTTAATCAGAAAATTTTGGGAGAAAGAAATCATCAGACATTGAAACTTTTCAAATGTCAAAGAAAAACTCTTCAGAAGGTATTTTCTAGTCCTTGCAGAAGGACTATTTTAAAATGCCCCTTCTTGTCATAGTTAGCCTTGCTTTTTGTGTCCTAACTACCAAATTTTGCATGCTTGGGCATCTTCTGTCATAATATCCCAGATGAGGGTGGCTTGTAAATCTTATACAAATAAAAGTTTTCATTTTTAATCACAATATGACTAATGCTTCCCAAAAAAATTAGGTTTTTCTTCAGTTCTCTCAGCTACTTCCTTTTGCTATATTTCAAGGAACAAATGCCTACAAGCTGAGCTGCATGCTACATACTGCTCATCCCTGAATGTTGGACTTTACCTCTTCCTCTTTCTCTCTAATTGTTTCTATTTCAGTCCTGGGTGACTGGAATGAAACAAGAACTTCAAACTCCAGCCCAAAGGCCAGCATTCCACTTTTTAGCTGCCTGTGAAACATTTCCTATTTTAAGTACATGTGTTGGTCTTATCACTCCAGTGCCATAACTGTAATTTTCATCTCTGCTCTATCTGCAAGGTTATACCCTGCTGCTATCCATTTGGGAACTCAAAGGAGGGCTTAAAAATTGTGACTTGCTCTATTTCAGGGTGGAGGTTCTACTTGTGAACTGAAAATTCTCACAGCCTGCAGCATGGCAAGAAGGCAGCAGGTGCCCTGGTGTCACCCTGCAAGATGGGGTTGATCCCCACATGAGACTTAAACTCTTTGAGGCTATCATACAGGACATCAGGAGAGAAGGGACAGCCTGGAAACTCAACTCCAAAAGCTCCCAGCTGGAACTGAAAATGGATGCAACTTCCAGCAGCAATTACACCCCAGCACAGGGACACAGCATATCTATATGTAGCAGAAAGGAAAGGCTGAGTACTATTGCTGTTCTCTGCTTGGCCCCTCACTCTTTGTTGCTAGAACCTAAAGTAAGCTGTCCCCATAAGATATGAGAGTTAGTAGGTCACCAGCTGCATGACAAAAAGGAGGCAACGTTAGCTCATTCTGCTTGTTATCTTGTTATTCTAAAATGTGAATGCTTGACTTACAGTGTTCTTCATGATGCTTTGATGCCTACATTTCTATGTCTATGTAGAAATGTTTGTTTGACAATGGAGGGGGAAAAAAGGACTAGAAAAAAAAAAAAGTTATTTTTTGAGGTTTTGGCAAAGTCATGCAAGAGCTTTTTCCTGACCAACAACAGCAATCGGGAGCACAAGATAAAACCAGTTCAGAAGAGGGAAAACAAAAAGATTAGATCGCTGATATCCAGTCTCCTGTTTTCTTCCACTGTCACAGAACAAAAAAGAGGTGAATTTTTCTGAAAGACAGGAAAACATGTAAGATGGTTTGGCAGGTCAAGAATTGAAGGTCTTAACAGTGTGTTTGGACATAGTAGAAAATACTTTTGTGTATTCTGATGTAGTAATAGTGTTTTGTATGAGATATATGCGTGGTTAAATACACACATCCTGTGTGTGCAGATACAGCAGCATGAAATTCTAATACCAAGAGCATAAATAACTGTGTATGATTGCACTGAAGATGGAAATATAGGTCAGATAAAGTGGATAACTGGTGTCTATCTGTGTACATGCTGAGAAAATTTCCTGCCACATACCATAGTCCTTTACTTTCCACTTACTAGGAAAATTGTGAGGATTTCATTTCCTGACCTATTCCTATGTACCCAGATGTTAACCTCACTCACGTGCTTCCAATGTGTCTGGAAACAACCACGGGAAGGAAAGCAAAACAAAGTGAAAAAGAGGTGGAGCTGACAATATGACAGATCTCACAGAATATTACCCACATTCCCAGTGCTCGAGGCATACCAACGTCCACAGTCACATCCACAGCATCAACTGCTCTGAATTCAGACCCATGTCTGTAAGGATCATTACACATCCTTCCATATCAGCATGGATTTTCAATGTTGGAGTCATTGTGATTGTAAGAAGTCTACATATTTTAACTTCACTTTTGTGGCTTCAGAATATTGGAAATTTTGTCTTTTGAAGCATTTGATTTTGAAAGTCAATGCAAAGAAATTACTATATCAAAACTGAAGGGCAAACTCATGCCTTTTTCTGTTCAATGGCGTAAACCAGACAGTAACTATGAAAAGTAGGGCTCAGAGTTTATTCTTTCTCTAGTGTTGGGTTTACTCTTGATTCCCATATACTGGAGAAATCCTCAGCTGATGTTGCTAGTCCTTTTACTGAGCACAGGGTAAGAAGCAATGCTGGAGCATGGCAGCCATGAGTAAACCTGGCCCTTACCTGCAAAGGCAAGTGAAAACTGCTCCATTGACCTTTATAACAAAAAGTCATCCAATAAGAAAAAGTTACATGCACTCAGCTCAAAACAGAGGAGACAAAACAGGAATGCTGTGTTTCCACAAACAGAGACACACTGTTAGCATTCAAAGAAGGTTGCTGGGCTTTGTAAAAGCCTGGGCTTCCTTGCCAAGCAGAACGTGTTATCCATCTTCCATAAAAGTATATAAATCAGTTTTCAGCCAGTCTTCCTTTCTGAGAGTTTTCCAGTTTTCAGTGTCTCAGTGTAAATGATTTTCCACTAAAAAAGTTAAGGTTGACTTCAGCTATTTTGCATTGTTTTGTGTATATGGTCTTACACTAGAGTAACCCAAATCTTTTATTCATTAGCAGGACAGGGAAAATTGGCTGAGAACAAAAATGTGAGATAACCCAGTTCATGAAACACTGAATTCATTTGTGAAGAAAACATGATTTGCTTCATTAGATTTCATTCTCATCGACGGCAAAGACATAGTAATTAAATCACTTTTGGAGTGTCTTCTGTGAGTACAAGACTAAACCCAATGGTTATCCAGAGCTAAATTTTGATATGAAAATATGATGCAGGAAAGTTTAGATTCAGCTGTGCATTTAGAAAGCATGGACTGAAAAATCATTTGAGTATTGTATTTCCCTAAAACAATGAAAACAATTTTAATATTAGCACTGAAATTTATGGCTCCTGAATTTCCATATTGATTTTTATTTTTGATTTAAAAGTAGATTCAATAATCCACAACCTACTTCTGCAGAGCAGTTTTGGGGTAGAAGGAGGTTAGGCTTATAAAACAAGTCAGCAAAAGTTTTCGTGGTCCTAGTGACAGAACACAAGATACATCTAAATGCAGTCAAAGACAATCTGCCATTCAGACAGAAACCCTCGAGTGTGTTTTAACCACCTGTGTAGCCATGGCAACACAAAACTTAGCAGAACCTACCCCAGACCCTGGATGAGCACCAAGGTGCTGTTTAACCCACACTTAATTTTATCCTGCTGCTTCCAGATCCTAAACTAGACTACACCTGTCTTGGCTCTGTGCAGGTTTTCGATTGCCACATGGCATCCATTTCTTATGATGAACATCTAGTCCCTGAAGGGGGAAGGAAGACATGCAGGTGCTGCAAAACTGCCTCCATGTGTGCAGGGAGGTCTTGCTCTTCAAGGTGCTTGGCAGGATCATCACTGCTCCAGCATGGCAGGAATAAAAGAGAATGTTTCTAAGGCAGCCAGCAAACACACAAATTCCTTCAAGAGCTACAAGTGGCACATGCAGCCTTGTCATGGTTTTCTTCTTCTAACAGTTGTGTCTAGGATCAGTGAAGCCACTTGCTTGAAGGACAAAAGAAATGGTGAACAATATTTGGAGGTGAAAATGAGAATCTTTTTGTGAGAAAGTCTTGGCAACTTGTCTGAGGAGAGATAACAGAAAATTTCTCTCTGAGCAACAGATTGTCAGATAACTTGCTACTACCTACTAAGGTGTAGCCACCAAGATGCATTTTTTCAGAAACACTTGTCATGTGTAGGAGGCAGGGAGAAATGTTTCAAGAATATTTTTCCTAACACCATTGAAAACAGAATTTGTCATCTTGCAGCAAGTGAAAAGTAACCCTGCTAGATTTCTAACTGAGACTGGTCCTTGGGGTCTCCTTTGGGGTCAGAGCTAAAAGATAGCTCCCCTGGGTATCAGAGTGACATAATATCAACCAGAGCTGCCTACAGATGTTTTCAAGAAGAGATATCCAACACTTTCTTCAAAATCACCCTTGCCTGCAGTCTAACAAATGTTCACATGCCTATTGGCCCAGTGAAAGTTGTTGATATTGGTTTGTGGAGAATTTGTATAACAAATATTGAAGCATAAGATATACTTAAAGTAAAAAAAAAAAAAAAAAAAAAAAAGGTCTTTCAGAGACTGTTTAGAGGGTTTCTGGAGAAGAGGAACCATGAAAAGTTGTATCATTTAGCTGAACAGGAAATTTAAAACTCAAGTAACCAGCCCACTGTGCACCAAGCCTTGAAATGTCAAGAGAGCTAATTCAGACATATAAAAAAAGAACATGACTGATATTTTAGTCTGTTTGAATAGTAAAGCAACAGAGAATTAAAAGCCAGTACTTGTGCCTTTTCCAGAGGTTGAGGAGGAACCAAACACTGGTTTTTCATTATGCTTGATTTATTCCATCTGAATATAGACTTTTTGCAGATTTGCATGAATACTTTTTTGCTGTCTCAAATGTAATGTGTCCTGGGAATTCTGTGTAAGCCTGCACCGAAAAAGATGCAGAAGAAAAATTATGCCTTACTCTTCTTTCTGCCTTTCCACATATGACCACACCTATGTATTTCTAGGATAATGCAAATACATATTTTCAGAGGCAAATTATGATTGATAAAAACTTTGTAAAAATCTCCATAGTCATTTCTCCACCAACAGCAAGACATCCATATCTAGCCATGATGTGGGCAGTGTTTTCAAATCATATGAGGATCTGGGGATGGGAAATAATGTTTAGTCAAACAGCAAACAATTTTATACAGTAGCAATAAAAATTGGATTGTATTTTTTTCCAGATGTAATCAAATCTAGGACAAGTGTCCTTGAAGAATTTAGGATCTACTAAGACTGTGATGGGAATTAAATTTGTTCTTCTACTTTTTGTTCCATGGATTATGCAAAAGGTAGCAGAGCTTGCCTTACCGTTTTTGAGCTTCTGTACTAAAAATGAAAATGATTGCCATCTCCTTTCTAGGCTGTTTTGCTAAATACTGCAAAGAAAAGCTTCATGATTTGATTTACTGAACTTGTCAGGCTGTAACAGAAACACAAAGAAGACTAGCTGTAAAAACCTTCATTAAAGATAGGGAAGAGAAAGTACTGCCTGTAACACCACTTTGGCATTTATTGCTCAACAGAAAAACAGTCACACTTAAAAACTGTATCTTAAAACCCAGAAGATTAGAAGGAACTTCTTGTTTCCTGTTCAAGGGACTCACATGGAAAGAAGAGCCTAAATCCATGCCTGAAAATGGAAGAACTATGACATGAACATCTTGAAGAGACCATTCCTACTGATATGGAAGATTTCCTGCTTTTCGTGCCTAATCAACCCAGCAAAAATGCTTGACATCATCTTCCACAGAATAACAAGTAATCTGGTGCTTACTGGATTCAAAACACTTGAGATTCTCAAAAGACTTTCACTGAACATGTCAAGTTATCCCAGCCCTGATTTGGCAATAAAGAACTAGGATTTAGTCAGCTTTAATTAGAAACATAGCCTAATACTGCAAACTTGTGTATTTTAACATAAATGCAAAATGCACTTCTTACAAACATTCTTTGGTAAACATCATAAAATAACTGCAAGCATCAAAGCACAAAATGAGATGTCTCATTCCAAAAGTTTTGTAAACTGTGGTATTGCTTTCAAAAATATGGTTTTAGGGAAAGTATTAGGAAATTACTCTACAAAAGCTAATCTGCCTCTACTGAAAAAGAAGCAGCATGTCTATTTGGTAGGTTTTGATAGATATTCTTGGTTTATAGAGACTCTTATTTTTATTAGTCCAGGAAAGAAACAGAAAATTTCACAGTATTGTGTTTAGCCAACACTGCAGCTGAACAAAATGCTGATAATAAGCATATAATTTCTCATTTAGATTTTTAAAACTCAGAATACCACAAGATTTTCATGTGTTTTTTTTGTCTTTTCAGCATACGATTCTTTGGTAACAAGTTTTGAAACTAAGAACTATGGATTCCTATGAGACCTTCAAGGAAATGAGGGTACAATACAGCAATATTTAGGTAGAGAAGAGTCTTTGGAGTTTCTTCAGTTTGTCACTTTCTAAGGGAAATTTGGTCTCCCTGTTTGATTATTCTGTGGTGTTGGTTGGTTAAATTAATTTAGTTATGAATTAATAAATATGTGTCTAACTGTTCATTGTTAGAACATGGGAGCTGTTACCTTTGGCATGTTAAACTCAAGTGAATTTGGACAGCTGTGAAACTTTGTAGCCCTACTCATACTTCTCCCTAAATCCTAAAATGTTTCCCCCAATACTCTGACTTCAAAGGTGCACTATGTTTCTTTTGTATTTCACAGTAGACATGACATATAGCATTTTGTTGGATGGACACCTCAATGGATTCATGGCATACAACTGATTTCTTGGATGCCCCAACAGGGCTGTTGGGACACTTAGCACCACAGAGAGGCAGATGACAGGAACTTTCATCTAGAGGAAAATGACGCAGTTGAGTGCATTTGGAAGCTTGGTCCTGGAGACTGGGCAGCTGCTGAGCTTGTGGAGCACGTCAATTGATACTGCAGTGAATGACAAAAGTTGTAGAATGAAGACTGAAAAAATCTTTTTGTTCTAGAAACAGAGTAGAAGGTCAGGTTCAATCTTGTTTGATCACTGGTGATTCACAGTCCTGCTAAGCAAGATAGTTTTCAGAAACAAGCAATGGAAAAACTTACTTGCCCTGTCAGCCACTGGGATCCAGAACACAAGGACGTCTTGAAAAACGGAGTTGGCACTGACCTCTAGCCCTGCTGAAACGAGTTGTGTCCTGTTCAATGTATGTTTTTTTTACCAAAGTTTGCAACAAATAGGAGAAGTCTCCCTGCTACTAAGAGGAAGAGCACTCTGGATCAGGACAGAATTCACTCTGAAGGAGCTCCTGCTTCTGTCTGCATCAGTTTTAAGGAATAAAAAAGCCACCAGTAATCTTTTGCTTTTTATAACCAATATGTTCATATAAAACACATTAAAAGGAGACAAAAATATTTAACACAACAGGTTAATATAGAAAAGATAGAACAGTTTGTCAGAAGAGGTGTCAAGAGAAGAAGCACTAAATGTAAGTAAGAATCAAATCCAAATATTCACAGGGCACTTAAAATGTGAGTTATTCATGCACACAACCTAGGAAAACCTGAAGGGACAGCAAAGAATGATTATAAAAGCTAAGATGAAAATTTTAAAAATCTATCAGTAAAATCAACAGAGAACAGAAAGGCCGTCAGAATTCACATGACTGTGCTGCAAGCAGTGTTGGCCAAAGTGAATGAACCTTCCTCCAGACTGGAGGGGGAAATGAAGGCTTCTGGAAAGTGCTCTCAATTGCTATTTTTCAAACAGCCATGGATTTAATAAAATATCCATGCATTTAACAAAATTTCTAATGGGGCACAAACTTTCTTTGGCTCTTAACTACAAATGTTATGCCAGAAAATAATCCCTAAACCTGCTGTGTGTCCTGAACTACAATAGTCATGAATCACATGGGTAATTTTTGTACTCTTCTCTTACTCCCATGACTATTCTAAAGGGTTTTGATAAAAATTAACAGACTATAAATGTCATGTGCTGACTTTACAACAGGTCAAAAGAATTGATTGAGTGCTAAACCCTATCCTGAATTATGCTTAATACAATCAAATTTGATTTTTTTCTGCTTTTGCTTTCCTATATTTTATTGATAAAATTCTAAAACAGTAAGAAACAAAATGCAATCTGAAAGTCAAATGAATATAATTATGAAGTATAATGATAGATCATTCAACTATAGAACTGCATCAGAATTTTTTATCAACTTAGATAAATAAACAAATCCATTTGCAAATTTATCTAATAGTTTTCTGTAATAAGATCCCTGTTTCCCCTTGCACTTACCAAACATTTTATCATAGTCTGTGCATGTTATTAAGTCCCAAGACGCTCTTTAGTGAGATTGATTTACTAAATTGAGTCAATTTTGTTTAGGTCAAATGGAAATGCTCTGAACCATCTAAGACAGAGCTTTCATCCTACAGAAGATGGTGGCATCATGCACCATTCTGCACTAATTACATGCAATCCAAGATTGCATCAAATTGCAATTGCAGCTCCAGACTACTGTGATGTGGGGCTTGGAAATCCTTAATGGAAAAATTCACTCATTGAACAAATGAATAGCTATTATGGAAGTATGAAATAACAGTACTAATAATCAATATTCAGTTCTTCTCAGAAGGAGTTCAAGTTAAATGTAAAAACATTTAGCTGAAAAGCAAAAAACCTCATATACTGCATGACAAAACATTTCCAAGCTGCTCATCAGCTCTGGTGCTTTAGCTGATGGTAAATACATGGAGGAAGCTAACCCTCAAGATAAATGATGCCTGAAGATTGAAAAGCTATTAGGGATAATGTGTATTTAAATAAAAATATTTCCAAAAACCTAAAGTGTAACTTGGAGGACATTTCCTGTCATTGTTGTGAATTTCTAAGTAAAATTCCTTCTTGAAAAATCTCTTATATGAACTGCTGTGCCTGAAGTTCTCCTACTTTTTCAGGGTATCCTGGTGAGTGCCACACCTGTGCTACACACCATGGATGTTCCTGGTCACTCAGTGAAGGCTTAGAATCTTTCTTTCCCTAACTGTACCCAGCGTTGCTTTTCTGTACTTGTAAAGCCAAGGTCTTTGCAAGATTCCTATACAAAGCATAGAGAAGCTGAGGACAGAAAATAGGATCCCACAGCTCTCCCACAGATGAGTATTGTCTTGATATTGGCACCTAAACTGGAAGCCACAAAAGAATCTTAAAGATTTCCTTATCAAGGTAACAGGACAATTTACTGTCAAATCAGACAATCCTGGAAGATCCAGAGAAAAGGACTGAGAGAAACACAAACATGCACAAGAGCCTCTTCAGTCCACTGAGTGCAAAGCATACTGCAGCTTTTGGTCCTAAGCTTCACAGAACTTCTTCCATGAGGGCTGTTTTCCAAGTGACTCCTCAAGTGGGAAGAAAGGCTGGCTTACTTGACATGTCTCTTCATGGGAGATCCCAAAATACAAAGATGCTCCTGCAGAACTTTAGGACTGTTTCTGCTTTCCCTTTTCTGTCCCTACAAAAATACATAGTGAAGATGCTCAGCATGTTCCTACAGATACAGCTGCCTGTTTCAGCTGGCAGTAGAGACAGCTGTGGGAATCCCCCATTTTAAAGCAGAGTGGGTTTGGGAGGGGCTATGTAGAGACGCCACATCAGCCATCATGATCTTCCTTGAGTGCCAGCAAGACCCCCTTTTTCCTCTTCTGGACAAATGTTATGGTTTTTAATCACTTCAGTCTCACAGGCCACAATACTCTCCTAACATTATTCCAGGTCCTTTAAACCAGGAAAACTACACACAATAATAATGAAATCTGCAAGATGATCCAATGGGACCCAGGGGTGGAGCATTTTACAGAATGGATGTGGCTGGGTTACTGAAGTTTAGCATAGCCCTATCTGCATCCTGCTTGTCCTGCAGACTCAGAATCACTGCCTGGAGCAATTACATTTGTCAGGATATAATTATTACCTTGAACTAGACAGGTAAAATCTCTATTTTCTTATTTTTTCTTTCTGTATTCATGCATGTGTCTACAACCACTGTGCCTTTTTCAACTCCAGTACACATAAAAAATAACTCCATTGCAGTCAACTGGAACGTAATATTTTAAAGAAGGTGCAAGAAGAGAATCAGGACTAGTGGTGGTTTAACTTCAGCTAGTAACTCAGCCCCACACAGCCATTTGCTGACCCCCTCACCAGCAGAATGGCAGACAGAATTGGAAAAGTTAAAGCCAATAAACTCATCTGTTGAGATAAAAGCAGTTGAACAGGTAAAGCAAAAGCGATGCACAAGCAAAGCAAAACAAGGAGTTCATTCACCAGTTCCCCTCAGCAGGCAGGTGTTTGGCCATCTCCAGGAAAACAGGGCTCCTTCACATGTAATGGCTACTTGGGATGACAAACACCATCGTCCCCATCTTCCTCCTTCTTCCCCCAGCTTTATATGCTGACCATGAGACCATAGGGTCTGGAACATCCCTTTGGTCAGCTGGGGTCAGCTGTCCCAGCTTTTTCCCCTCAAAATTTCTTATGCACTCCCAGCCTCCTCACTGGTGGGGTGAAGTGAGAGGAACAAAAGGCCTTAACCCTGTCTAAGGGATGCCTGGCAGTAACAAAACTATCTGTGCTATTCCCTCTGTTTCCATCACAAATCCAAAATATAAATGCACACCAGCTGCTTAGAAGAAAATTAAATCTATCCCAATCAAAATCAGTACAAGGTCCAAAGTCTGCATTATTTGCTACTCTTGCTCTTGACTGATTCTTTAATCCTTCAATACAACATTTTAAATACACCAGGACCTTCACAAGACAAACTAGTGACTTATTATTTTAATACATATCAATCAAAACTCCACCGATTGTTCTAAAGCACAAAAAAAAAATTATATCAAAAGCCAGCTTTTACTGGAACACAAACACGTCTAACCAGCTACATTTCTTAAGGCATCTTGGCTTTTAATTTGATTTTTTGCAATTTGCTTGCCTACATTTCAGGCATCACTGGGCCACAGTTAGTGAATGGAAAATTAATCTGCCTTCTCTAATAGTCAAACCTCTTCATCAGCTGAGTGGCTTGGAAGGGTTGGAACACGCAGCAACTTCAAAATACTATAAAAATTACTTCAGTCATGAGGGTGCATCAACTTCACAGTACTTGTAGCTATATCTTGAGTCAAGTACAACCTGAGCAGATCATTGTACTCAAAATTTAGACAAATGTGCTCGCATAAACCTCAGGTTTCTATTCATGGCCATATAAAGAATTTATGTTAACAATAGAGCATTTTAAGAGGTTCTACACAAATTTTGACAGTTGAGATAAAAAATGAGCTCTCAATTTCTTTGCTTTTTATTTACTTCCTTAATCCAATCAATTCACTGTTATGTAAATAAGTAGTGATGAAAGTACTCATCTAGAGCTGGAAGTACTTATCTAGAGCTTCATTCTCACCTATATTGGGGTTTTATCTCTTTTCTTCTCTTATGAGTACTTCTGATATTATAGTAGAGGTATTCACAACCAAAAGGCTCCCTAGAAATCTCTTAATAAGTTTCACAAATGTTGGGGTATTTTTCTTCTCTGTGAAGGCCTTATTTGAATACTGTTAAATCATCTAAACCAAAAATTATTTATAAATTAATTTTGCAGAACAAAGTCTTTGCCTTTAGAAAAGTCTGAATTGCTGTAGATTACAATTTTTTCTTATAGAATATCATCCAATGTGTTTATAGAGTCTTAATTTTAAACCTTTATTCAAATTATATCAATTGAACACAATGTTATATTGCAGTTATAGGGCAAACTTCATTTCAGGAAGTAGATACAAAATTTTTATCTATTTTTTTAGTAAAGAGCTATTTAATACAGATTGCCCTTCTCGTTATAACCATAAAACCAGTCTTTTCTTAAACAAGATAAATAGCTAATTTTTCATGTATTTTGATACAAATTTTCACACACATGTGCGTGTGAAACTTACACACTTACTTTACACTGTATTTATTTTAGACAAAATAGTGCAAGTCTTCTTGCTTTACATTTTGTTAACTCCCCAGTAACAAGTTTGGGGCTTACTCATTTCCCCTTTTCATTTCAAGTATTTTCACATTATAACCCCTAAAGACAGACTGACAGCTGAGATCTCTCAATATAAGCATCAAACCTACATGACCTGACTTCTTTTAAAATCACAGAGCTAGAAGGGATTGCAGGTAGTCATTAGGTCATCCTTATACATAAGCAAGTTTTTACAGTTATTAATTGCAGTCTTCTTTCCTATAATTTCATTATTCTTTGTCCTTTTCACTGTGGAAAAAAGGGACAAATTAGTACTCTCTTTGCAACACTCTCACATATCTGACTACTGTCATCTTCATAGTCCTCATCTCTTAATGATTAAATATTTTTTTCAATCTTTCAGTGCAGGTCATATCTTACAATTCTGTGATCATTCTTCATCCTTTTCTCTGAATTTGAGATGCCTTTATTTGAATGCATTGTCCAAACTGTGTTACTGCTCTGTTACCTTGACATTAACAAGCAGAGGGAAAGCAGTGTTTTATGACTTACAACAATTACTTTTACCTTTTCCATTTGTGTCTTTCACTAACATTGTGATCCAACTCAGTCCCAAGATCCTTTTCTGAACTTCTGCAATTGATCAGATATTTATTTCCCATATGTGCCTGGTTGATTACTCCTGCCCAAGAATAATACATTTCACTTGCTCCTACTCAATTTCATCTTACATTTTCAGGTTTCTTAGTCAATTTTTTGAGGCCAGTTTGAATTCTCTGGTCTTCTCATGCCACTCAACTCCATTTCATCTGAAAATTTAATGGGAGTATTCTTCAGATCATTAGAAAAAAACTGAACAAGGACCAAAGAATCATCTCTGGTGAACCATACCTGCTTTTGTTTTTTTTAAAAAAACATTGATCATAATTTCCTGGCTTATGAAACCTCCTCGATCCTTCTGTATCCACACTATGTCAATGCTTTAAAGAATTGTAGCCTAGCATGGGTTCTGCTGGAAGGGACCTTTGAAGGCCATCTAGACAAATGCTTAACACCAATATAGATCATATCTTTTTTCAGTTTGTTACATAGGACAATACAGAAAGCCCTTATAAAGTCAAGATAAATCATGTTTATGCTCTCAAATCCTGTTTTCCTGCTGTGAAAGGAAATTACATGGATTTTATTATTTTGTATTGCATGCACTCATACCCTTGTCGTCTTACAGTTCTAGCAGCTTCAGTTATTTGTTCAAGCATTTTGTGAGAGCAGAAATTAGGTTACTCACTGAATCACACCCTGATCTTCTTTTCTCCTTATTTGAAGACAGGACCTGGCTCTCCCTTCATGAACTTTTCAAGTTTCAAGCCTATTACATGCACTCCAGTGCAACATGAGTATCCAATAGCTCATCATAAAGTTCTTAAAATTCATTAGGAAACTCATAATCCCTTGCTGACTTGATAAATTCTAATCTTTAAATTGTTTCCTTTTCATTCAAAGCTCATGTTTTTACTGTACCACTTCTCATTTTTCACTTGATCATGTTCACACGGACTAAGGCAGAACATTATTGCAAAATTTAACCTTCTGAGTATCATCCAGCAATAGCTTTTCCTCTCCGTTGGACAGCTGACCAATTCACCCTTTCCTTCACCTTCCCTGTGTTACAATTGCACTTCCAAATTGATTGATATATCTTGGCAGATGCATCTTGTTTTGAGCTTTGATTTTTTAAAGTTTTGTTCCTACATGTTCAGGTTATATTTATCACTCATCCTCAACAGCCTGACCTAGTTTCTGCTTCCAGCTTTATTCTTTCTTTTGTTTAAGGTTCATGCACAGTTCATGTTTTAATCAAGCTGATCTCTTACTGTATTTTCTCCCTTTTCCTTCACAGCGGGGTAGAATATACCTGTGGATGAATGCTGTCATTGTGTGTATTATTTGTAAAGCACATAATTATTTGTAAGTCTTTAGCAACATGTTTCTTCACATGAGATCTTGCTTACCCATTCTGTGAATTTATCAAAGTCTACCTTCTGTCCCTCACCTGCTATTCCTCCTTCTTGCCCTGAACATTCATGAAAACTTTTTCTAATGGCCACTCTTACATGGACCTTTCAGCCTCAAATTCTCATATATTCCTCACAATCCTCAACAAATAGAAAAGAATCTCTCCTTTACTTGCTTTCTGTACTTCTTGAATCGGAAGCATTTTCTCTGGTACAATCCAAAGGTTTTACAAGCAATCTGCTGCATTTATTTCCCAGCAAGCATTCCTCATTATCCCCAGTTACATTCTACTTAATACAGAGGTTCTTGAAACTTACCACATCTTGTTTTCTTCCTTCCATTCTTTTCTGCTTACAGTACAAACCTTGAAAATAAGATGCAATTTAAAGCTATATCTTGCACTTGAACACTGAGGTTTTGGATAATTAATGTCTAGTACTCCCATCAAGTGTTTCGCTTGATGGGAATACAAAGACCAGGATAGTAATTTCAGGGTAGCTTCAGTCATTGACAGAGTCCATAAGCTCTTGCAAGTGAGAGCATTTCCTAGGCTACCAATATGGGATATGGCATTAGGGAGTGAACATGTCAGCAAGCAAACCTAGGTAGCCTGTGTGCTTGTCCACAGCCAATCTGGGGTTTGTCTACAGGAACTCTGGACACCAGTGGATTTGGAAGGAAGCCAGGCTGCTAGACATGCATGATTATCCTCTTTAAACTCATTATGATCTCACTGAATTACGTGGAAGGAAGAATATTGAAGAGAGCTGCTCCATTGAAAGCAAGCCCTTTTCTCAGGCAGCTAGGAAATGAAAGACACTTCTTAGTATCAAAGTCCCAAAATATAAATGTAAATAATTTTGCTAGCTTGAGAGCTATGAGGAAAGAAAGAAAGAGAGAGAGAAAGAAAGAAAGAGAGAAAGAGAGAAAGAAAGAGAGAGAGAAAGAAAGAGAGAGAAAGAGAGAGAGAAAGAAAGAAAGAAAGAAAGAAAGAAAGAAAGAAAGAAAGAGAGAGAGAGAAAGAAAGAGAGAAAGAAAGAGAGAGAGAAAGAAAGAGAGAGAAAGAGAGAGAGAAAGAAAGAAAGAAAGAAAGAGAGAAAGAAAGAGAGAGAAAGAGAGAGAGAGAAAGAAAGAAAGAAAGAAAGAAAGAAAGAAAGAGAGAAAGAGAGAGAAAGAAAGAGAGAAAGAAAGAGAGAGAGAAAGAGAGAGAGAAAGAAAAGAAAAAGAAAGAAAGAAAGAAAGAAAGAAAGAAAGAAAGAAAGAAAGAAAGAAAGAAAGAAAGAAAGAAAGAAAGAAAGAAAGAAAGAAAAAGAAAGAAAGAAAGAAAGAGAAAATAGAGAAAGAAAGAGATAAACAATGCAAAGACAAGGTAATTCTAGCACACTAAATGTAAACTCTATTTTATTTAAACATGTGGGTAGTTTGTAGTTTATAAAAATACGGCATGAATATAAAATAGCAATCTCATAAGATTGAAATTTTCATGTACCAGCATACTGGCCAAATATCCTTAGCAGAAGCCAATGTGGAAGCTGTCATTTCAAGTCAAATGATTACTCATCAAGCATAATGCAAATCATTAAATGTAAAATTTGCAAGATGAAGTTAGATCCTGAATAGACTTCTTGTATGCAATGACATAAATTCTGTCAGCCTGAGTTTTAAATTAGCCCACTGCAGGTGTACTAAGGAGCCACAGATACAGTGCCAATGGACAAGGTATTTCAAGGGAAGCGAGCAATACCTCTCAAGCAGAACACAATGATGAAGAGTTTTCCTTTTCTTACCATATATGTATCACAAATTGGCTGTACAACAGAGCCCCAAAAATCCGTATTCTACATCAGATCATACATAGGGCTTGAAATTACATCTTAGCATTTCAGCTTTTGTTCTAGTAAGAAGTGTTTTGACATGTTCAGTATTTTAAAAACTAAAAAAATAGAACTTGACTTGATATAACCAATATCTTGAATTCTGTCTGTATCTGTAATGTTCTGGAAAGAACAGATGTGAAAACACATGTAGCCCATATATCATAATAAGGTCTTCTTTTTGAGAATGGTAAATCAAACTTTTTAATCTTCAACTTCTAATTTTTAGCTATATTAAGTGAAAAGTATTTTAAATTCTATATATCTCTAGGGGTATAAAACTTTAGAGAATATAACCACCTGCACCATAGAAACCTCAACAGCTTGCAGACCTCAACAGCCTACTCTTTAGGGTAAACACTCCTTACAGGAAACAGAAAAATGGGGAGGATGTAAGAGATGAGCCTGTGCTCTCCAGAAACTACTTAAGACATCTCAGTGGTAGATAACAGGTATATGCACTTGTCTTGGTGATGTAAAGATTAGCTTAGTGCTAAAATATTAGAACACTCCAGTCTAAAATGGCTCCTTCTGTACTGAACATAGAGAAGCCCTTCCTTGCAAGTGCTACCAGGAATTCATAAGAACTTAGGTTAACTTAGACTTATCTAAGCTACTAAAGATATCTTGCATCAATAACTACCTCTTTCCTTTAATCGTCCTGATACCTATGCAGTGCATTATTCTTCTTCAATAACCTGTTGAATCATGCATTTGTACGTAAATTTTTAACTGCTGGGTCATGGACTCTTGGTGTCTCTACTATTGATTTCTCTAATGGTCACAGATCAGGATTAGGGTTTATCAGAAAGACTACAGGGAGATGAGAACATTTACAGAGATTATCATCACTACATGTGTGAGAAGAGTCCACCACAGCAATGCAGTGGGAATTGTAAAGCCAGTTAACTGTATGTCACTGAGGGGAGGGTGGTCTTCCTGTCTTCACAGAGTACCCCCTGGTCCACTGTCAGGGGAAGTAATGGTGCTGAAATTGTTGTTCTTCCATCAAATAGGAAAGAGCTCCATCACTGTTCATGAGGGCTTTGCTCTTTGTCATAAACAATAGGTGCTGGTTAGACATTTTAGTCTCTTTCTTCTGGAGACAATTTTGATCGTGAGCACAGAGCACTCCTGTATTTTGACCTATTACTAAAAGGTTCTGAAAGTGCAGAAAAGAGGTTTTATCACACAGTTTATAATTTGAAACACCTGTAGCATATCCAGCTCCTTGTAAAGCTCCCCAAATCACACCCTAGTTCCCAAGATTAGATTCCTTCAGCTGCTGTACTTTTCCAAGAAAAGTGCTTATCCTTATTGCCAGCCCTAAACACTTCTGTAACCTTTCATTTTTTTAAATTATGGCTTAAGCACAATAGAATTAAGTCTTTTAAGGCCAAGAAAGGAAGAAAGAAGAGCAAATACAAGTAGAAGAGCAATAAGTGGCTATCTACCCAGAGAAACAGCAAGCAGAACTGCCTGAAAAAGCTGTAAGAAGCTGAACAGCAAGAATCATGCATATTAAAAACTATATAACAGCTAGATAAAACAGACACAGGAAAGGAAGCATAGGAGCAAGCAGGCAGACTATAATGGTAGACTGTTCATATGCTCAGAATCACAAATATTTTACAAGTAAAGAGCTTATAAAGCATAATTTTTCTATAAGTAGGAAATCAAACAAAGCTCCTATTAGAAGTGGAGTCTTGCTCCCAGGTCCTTGCCTGTCATAATGACCCCAACTCCACATCCCTAGTGGGCCCATAAAAACAAGAGGCACCAGTGGCATGATATCCTAGACCAAAGCATGTGCTGAGGCACCAGCCAGATCCATCACTTTCTCCTGGATGGGCCATTAGCTTGAGCCTCCTTTCTGCCCAAGCATCAGCATCCATTACAAGGCTGATAACACAACTGTCTTTTTAATTCCTACTTGTCTTCCAGTTTGGCTTGAGTTGGCTCAACAGGCCCAAAACTTAGCAGGGGGAGAGAGGTCACATCTAAGACACAGTTTGCATATTTTTCTTTTAAAAAAGACATAAAATGTTCACTAAAAACCTTAGTGTTCCCGAAACAATTTTCTAATATCACAGAGAGCAAAACCATTCAGTATACAGGTAGTACACACAGTACAAAATAAAAGAAAAATTTTATACTATTCAGGGATGGTTACCCACAGGTAATGTATCAGTTTTAGAATACTGCTGCGTGGCTATTATTAAAAACGATACCATCTAACATTTTCTTTCATTCTTTCTGACTATTATATGCTTGTCTCAGAGTTTCATCACCTGTGTATAAGAAACATTTGATTTTATACTCTGCAGCATTACTTGACTCCTTGGAGCCTGATCTGGTCTTACAGCTTGAGAAAAATGAAATTTTGCATAAAGAGAAACAGTTTTAAGAGACCTTTGACATGCCAAGGAGATTTTACTACAGAGACTCAAATGCATGTGATAAATAGAGATACAAAAATGGACAAGCTATCCCTCATGCAGGTAATTCTGCATTTGACTTAGGATTTGGGGATTTCATTGTGTCTAATGGTTAAACATCTGCTGGTTGGATCAGTCTTCCTCGAGTAAAGGAGATAGCAATAGAGGGGGGGAAAGTGCTTTTGAAGATATCCAAACCTAAGCTCTAATTCACCAAAAGTACTTTGTGATTGACATAAAGAAATTTTAAAATTAATTGTAGATTGAGTGGATCTTCCTCAGGAGATCTTCAAAAGCACCTAACCTTTCTCCTATATCTAGGAAAGAAATTTATTTATTTTAAATTTTATTTATTTGTTTGTTTGTTTATTTGAAAAATGGAAAGACGAGAGAGATATGCACTTAGGATGAAGACCCAAGTGCTGGAGGTACAAAAATGTAGGTACCCTTTCTTCGGTGTAGCAGAATTTGGGAAAAGTTTCTGAAAGAAAAATGGAAACAACAAGCTAGCACCATTATGCAACAAAATAATGTTCTATTTCTTCACTTCTAAACTTTCTTGCCACTGGAGATACCTGTAAGAAAGGAGCAATGAAGATAAAAGAAATACCTTTCCAGTATATACAGCTGATAAATTAGGTCTGTATTAAAGACAGTGGCATTGATATAGTCTTTATGTGAGGTTTTGTAAAACTTCTCATTCCTTCTCCCATCTGCATGTAAGACAGCATATTAAACTTTTCCTAATAAGTTCCCAAAGCTTTGTGTTAGTGTATACTACATTAAAAAAAAAAAAAAAAAACAACAAAGACAACTAATAAGTTAGCAGGGCTAGAGTACACAAGCAAAGAAAGAGCTGATAAACAAACCACTGTGCCCTGAGGCAGTTTCTGTAGTGAAAAAGAAATGCTTGGCCTGAACTCAACTATACAGATGTAATGCCAAAAATGAAGTAACTCCTGGCTTTAAAGCCCCTGAGAGTCACTAGAAAGCTTCTCCAGACTTCAGATTACACTGTAATTTATTTTCCAGTGATTCTGTAGTGAGTAAATCAGTAACTGCCATTAAGGAAATTGAGTTGGTTTCCTGTTCCTGAAACAGATTACTCATAAGACCCTGGATCAGTCACAATGCAGTCACTGGAAAAGATAAAATTATTTTTTGAGTGTATACATATCAATACTGGAGTATTAAGCCAGAGGATAGTGATGAAACCAATTTTAAGACTGACAGTAGAGAGGTCATAAGTGAAGTATGATACCTATAACACAGGAAGGATATGTGTAAGTTAGCAACATTTAAGACAAAAAAATAAATGTTTCCCAGTCCACTAAAAGAAGTTATTGAGCCTCTTGAATCATCTGTGAAACAATTAAAAGACCTAACTTCCTGAGAGTACTTACCAAGGAAAGAACAATAATGCAGAATGCAACAGGAACTTCTAGCCAAACACTGCTCTGAAAGGAGAGTGTATGTTTTATCATATTATCCATAAGCTAGTTATTTAATAAATAAAATCCTTAAGCATTTGCATTTATTTAAATATTCTATATGAGTTTAAAGCATTTATCCCACACATTAAAATTCATTATCTGATACAGAAATTATCTGATATGTGATAATCTGAACCAACCAATGTTTCTTCTGGTTTTGGAATTTCATGATTGTGCCATATCCATCTTGTGATTTGTATCCTTATCCATCTCCAACGCCTTTTTGTAACAGGGCATATAAAGTCATTTTTAGGAACTATTTACTATATTGTTTGTTTTACAAGCAGTCGAGAGAGAGAAAAATTGTATCTCTTCCTATAATACACAGGAAGTATGAGTTTTAAATCTCTCCTGTCCGTGTCCTCCTTACCGTCTATACACTTGGGAGCCAAGGGAATGCTACCCATGACAGTGGCTGTTTTACTGTACTGACAAAAGAGGAAATTCAGGAAACATGGCTTCCCCAGCTTAAAATCATTTTCTGGAGGTAGAAGGGGAAACTAGGGGAAACATCAAAAGGTCCATACATAACACAAAAGCCATTGGTAATACTGAGAATAAAGTCCTTGTTCATGGATCTTACAGTTCTAGAAGCAGAGATGGTTGGACTTGCCAAGAGCAGAAACTATAATGATCTCTTACAGTAACAAAATCAAGGGTGGAAATTTCCCTTCCAGGGTTTTACGACCAGCTGAAACAAACAGCTTCTTGCAGAAAAAAGATAGACACACATGGAGATGTCCTTTGTCACATTCTGGCTGGCTGTGAGAGCCCAGAGTTGGGGGTTGTGCAAAGGTGGCCCTTCTGGTGTCAGAAGATCTAATTAGAACCTGTAAACTCATAATCGTATTTGTACTCAGTACTTCCTACTTCTTATGTCCTTCCTTTTCGAGAGGAACAAATTTAACTTGTCTTTTGAAATCTCATTACCGCAAAAATTTCTCCTTCCTGCGTCAGCCAGGCCCTACTGGCTGACAAAGAGAGAAAACAAGTTTTAATAAAAAGTAGGATTATTAAAATGGAAGTTGTTTACACAGAGCCTGGTACACCCAAGTTAGAGCATGCACTGCAAGTTGCCCAGCTGCCGCTCTGCCATCAAGCTCTGTATGTGACAATTGCCCAGATTTTGGGGCTAGTAGGAGATCAGATACAGTCTGGCAGATGATGAAATGCATTGCAAGCAAAAGGAAGTGGTGGGGTGGCAGAGATAAAACTGTAGCAGTGTTAATGTAACAGAGCAAGCAAAATAAGCTTAAAAACACAATGCATCACAGCGTGTAGAAAGCTTAGCTTCACTCCAGCAGAAAGATACTCTGGTTAATTCATGAAATCATTTTGCTATCACTTTGCCTGCTCCGAATAACAGAAAGGCTCAAAGTACTTTTTTACATCTCCGACAGAAGATACTGAATATTAATAAGAGTAACAACAAGGGACCATTCAGGAAGCCATCTCACTAGCTGGCATTCCAGAAATTCCCTCTTGTTATTTTAAGCAAAGACATCAGCTACAGTGAAGATATTTATCTGACGTGCTATGAGACATATGCATGACATGGAAGGAAAACACAGGGTAACTCAAGCTCAAGTATTTTCTGAGAAAAGAATTGCCATGCATAACTGATGGTATTTTTCTGCAACTAGCCTGTGTGCCTTACTTTGCTGTCCTTCATGTAAACTGGGAATGAAATGTAAAGAGGCTGATAACGGGAACATGAAATCAAACAATATAAAACAATTTGATTCCTCAAAAGAATTATGTAGGAAATGTAATGCTTGGTTCCTTCCAGGCTTGTTGATTTTAGCTTATTATTTATAAGGCTAAAAGCTGCTTCCAGGGAAAAATGGAGATGAATACACTGTTAACAATATAAGGATTATTCTCAGACTGACAGAAACCCAAAAAGGTCAGAGATGTGAGCAACACAGTCTGCTTTTCTAAGACAAACTGAGAGATAACTGTGCTGGGAAGAACTCACTGAAAGAGAGGAGAAATACGTACACAGAAATGCTCAGATTTTTTTGCAAGGTAGATGTACAAAGTAACTGTTTTCTACAGTGAAGTTAGGTCTATTTGTTAACCAAAAATAGTGAAGTCAAAAACTGACACGAAGAGCACACTTTATGTTATATGGATTCAAATGTATTATTTTACATACATCCAATTAAATCCACAAATACTTGTTTCCCAGAGAAATAAGACTATTATGCCTAAAGTATTGTAGGAATTATCTTTGATCATCAGAAATCAATAGGACCTTACATTTGCACTTAACTTTCTGTGGCTTTACAATTTCAATGGGAAATTTGACAACAAAAAAACAATTTATGATTTGGTATTATGTTGGTGTGTACTGCAAAAAGTGGAAAGATCTGATCTGTGAGATTCTTCAGACTTTTATAAAACCCATGCATCAAAAAAAGATAATGTTCAAAACACGAAGCTACCTAATTAGTTATGTGCCAGTTAAAACAAATTACATATACAAAGAGGTACTAAGGTAAGCATCTATTGGGTCATAGCAAAAACAAGTAACACTATCTTGGCTCATTCTGTAATCATGAAAACTGTGGAGACTAATTTTTTTCAGAAGAATTCATATAGATAACTCCAGCTCTAAGTGAAAGATTAATCTCTTCAATAAATCATCTTAAAATTAATTATTCCCAACTGACTTAAAAGATCCATGCTGAAGCAGCAGTTTTTAATTGCATTTTAAATGATTCATTCCTTTATACAGCCATTATATGTATGTATGATTAGTTCCTTAGATCACCAAAATGTTAATCAGTGAAGGCTTTTGAGTTCATTAAAAGGCCTATACAAAGTGGGCACTCGTCAATTTGCCCACACCACTGTATTGCCTGAAACCAGGCTTCAGCAAGGATCTTCTGCAGTCAACAGTTCATGATCTGCTATGTTAACTCCATTTTGCAGCATTCTGTATTTATTTGCTACTGCAGAACAAATTCGGAGCAGAGCCAGCTTCAGATTTCAAAGCACTTTTTTCCCCAGGAAATTACTTTCAGGGTGAATACAAACGTCTTATTCTTTCAGTTAATAGTTATGACTGAATGTTCTAGGCTTGTCTGCTTTTCAGAACTTTTTATAATATAATGCAATATCTCTTAACAGGGAAATCTCTTCCTGTTTTTGACAGTCACAACAGAACTTACAATCAGTAAGTCGAGCCACTTTTTAGTTTATTACTGGACAGTAGGGGTCAAAGCTGGAGATTGAAAGGGTTAAAAACTGTCTTTTTGACAAGTCTAAATATTGCTCCATTTGAAAATGGCATGAAAAACAACTGGCAGTGCATGAACCTGAGGTTTAAAATGCAAATATTTTTAAAGAACTGTCTAGTCTTATATACTTCCCTAGATACCTGCTGTATGGGTATTCTGAGACAGGGCAGTAAAAAGATTTGGTCTGATCCAGTTCAGCTCCTCATTTCCAGACCATAAATTGCAGGAGTGTGTATAAAGGAATCAATGTATCTACCTCTGTGAGCTCTACAAGCAACAAAGAGAACATGAGAAACCACACTGAAAATGAAAATAGCATAAGACTGACCAGAGGCAGGAAATGGCAAGGAATTACCAACTAGACAGGGCTCCTTACCCTGGGAAAGTGAAGACCTAGGGGGACAATATGACAGCGGCTAAAAAAATAGCCAGGTCAGGAAGAAGGTGAATGAGGAATGATTCTTTTTCTATAAAAGAACTAGTTGTTGTCAAATAAAGCTGTCTGGCAGGTTGAAAGCAAAAAGGGGAATGAAGCCCTTTAACATACCACTAAAGTCTGAGAATTCTCTGTTGCTAGATGCTGAAGATTGCATAGATTCACAGGTGTTTGAAAAGCAACCACATAAAGTCATGAACTAGAAATTCACCAAGCATTATAAGATACGAGGACAAAGCTACCGGTTTAGAAGATGAGAATGGGAGTAGGAAATACCATTACATGTTTACTTTTCATTTGTGTGCCTCTGCAGTCTTCCCTTACTTCTCCCCTTCTTGCCTAAACTTCCTTAAACTTCACTTGGAGAAAGAGAGTACTGGGCTACATTAGTCTGTTACCTGACCTGGCACACTTACTTATAGAAGTCCCTTGTTCAACTCACAATTCTCTTCGTTTTTCCCCTGAACTACAGAAGCTGTTGAACAGTTGAGTACTTAAAATTTCAGAAGGTAGAAAGAGTAGCATGCCCTTCCCTGTCACAATACATTTGGAACTTTCTCCTCAGCCACTGGGTTTCAGCTCTAAGAATCCAAAGAATTGTAAAAGATATGGACAGATGAAAAATTGAAAGATGCCAGTGGCATCTTTAATATTTAAATAAAACAAATCTACACAAAAATCCCAATGTCCTTAACTTAGGGCTAGGGATGTTCATGAAGACCCTGTGGTATCTCTCAGCCCTACATCTCCTAATTAGGTCATTGGCAGCCTTGCCTACTCCTACCCCAGCCTAGGTTCAGTCTCTGCTGGGATCATACTTCACTTTGCTAAGCCCTGCTCTGGAAGGCATTGCACTCAGCAGCAGCAAGGCCCCAGGGACTCTGCTGGAAATGTTGGCTTCACTAATGCTGTCAGGAGTGAAGGGGAAGGCAATTAGGGTAACCCTAAGTCCCCACAAAGATTGTGGGGTAGTGATGTTGCTGACAATTAAAGGAGTGAAAACAGGACTCTCAGAGTGGAAATATCACGGAAAGTCAAGCACTTTGTCTACCGATACAACAGAACAGTTCTGTTGTTAAAAGTCAGAATAAATTCTGGTTTTCAATGCTCCAGTAAATGTTTATATATTGTAAAGGTTTACAAAGAAATAATTGTGTCAGTGTTCTTCCTAGTTACGCACCCGCATCTTATAATGAAAAAAATAGATTACAATGTCTTTGTTGTACTACATTGTTCTATAACTGAGAATTAGGTTGTGTTTCATTTTAAGTATTTTCAAAAGATACAGATAATTACAGGTCTTACTAACAGCACTGAGGCAAATGTGAATTCTCAGGTGGGCTTTTAAGCCCCATCTCAGCATGTTTGATGCAGAAACAAATATTAAAAGTACTCTAGTATTTTTTTGTCAGTGCTTTCCTGAATAAATTCTATTAAAAATATAGATTCTTTTGGTCTTTCATGCAGAAAGCATAATGAAAACAATTTTAATCTTAAAATGACTCATTGAGATGCCAAAGATTAAATTAGAGATAGCAACTACCAATCCTTTTCTCATTTACTTGCAGTTGGTCATACCAATCTTCAGATATGTGAATATATGTGAAGTAAGTAATCTCTACTGCTTCCATTAATGTGTTATGGCACAATTTGGCAGATTTTTAGCTCAATAGCAAAAACAAATGGTGGGCCACACACATTCAGAATTATATGTCAACCCCAGCAACTGTAGGGCAGCAATATTAAAAAAAATGGCTATTTTCTTCAATAAATGAAGGAAAACTGCATGCATTACGGAAATGAGAATTCAGTGCAGTATTTGCCTGAAAAAGGACAGGTCCAGTTCCTTTTAAGCTACTTCAAAAATATATTCTGCCATATGAAACAGTATCTAAAGTAATCATTTTTGGCCCAAATAAAAGGCAAATGAAACAGAGAAGAGAGAACTAAAGTCTGCAGCAAAATATCGTCTCTAAGGGAAGATTTTTTTTTTCCCATCTGCACAAACACTTGAATAGTTACTAATCAGTTCTTCAAACTGGAAATTTGCAAAAAGTTCTTGAGCGTGGTTTTCAGTAGTATAAAGAGCTCAAGCTCTTCAGGGTCTCAATTACATCCATGAAGGAGCTATAAAAAATGAAAACATGCAGATTGTCCCAGTCTATGAGAACACCTTCATTTACTAATTATTTGTCAAATTTAATAAACTACAAGTGATGACCATTGGAAAGTTTTAGATGAATAAAATATGCTCAAAAGTGGAAAAAAATTTTTACTATCAGGTAGCTGCAGCTTTGCTGGATGAGCTCATTATTCATGCAGAGACATTTTCTACATCTGTCACTTCAGACAGTAATGGCTTCTAATTCTAGAAAGCCATTTGCCTAGAGCAGTAGTTGCTATTGCTCTAACTTAGCAACAAACCCAGTGCAACCTCCCCTTCTTCAGCTGAACAAAGACACTTAGCTCTCACCAAATATTTCTGTCACCGGCACATTTTTATGTGCCTCACATGTAGAGCACTTAATTTTGGAACGGTTGGCTCAGAACACTGTTAGGTTAATATCATAATAATATCACAATAATAATTGTCCTGGTAGCAACATTTTCAACAGAAACAGGCCAGAACTGACACTGCTATACAAACATGCCTGGTTGACAGGCATGTTCAGTCCATGCCCAGTTTTGCAGCATAACTCTGTGTTATTAATTCTTATGTCCTTCATGCCTTAACACTTCAGCAGCATATACTATTCCGAGGAAGTCTTTGCAATCTACTTTTCACAAAAGCACCTTTCTTTAATCTCAGGCCTAACTTCCACTATACCCAGAGTGGATTTTATACCTAGGCTTCAGAATAAACATGTCTACACACATTTCCTACATGGAGGTGAATACAAGCTGGACTCGCAGTTCAGCAAAAAAGGATAAAGATGGCATTCTGTGGAAACTGTTTCTCTGGATCTGTCACCAAAGTTCATCCTCTTTTCTCCTGCCCCATACCAAAAGAGAGCCTTTTGAAGACTAGAGTGACATTTGCTTTCTTCCAGTCCTCAGGCACCTCTCCCAGTCACCATGACTTTCCAAAGATGATCATGAGTGACTTTGCTATGGTATCACCACCAGCTCTCTCAGCACTCCTGGATGCATCCTGTCAGGGCTCATGGACTTGTGGATGTCCAGTTTGCCTGGATGTTCTCGATACCAAGCTTCCTTGGCCACAGGAAAGTCCTTCAACATTGCTTTACCCTTGGTCTCCAGGGTCAGAAATTCCCGAGAGCTGGTCTAGACAGTGAAGACAGATGCAAAGATTGGGTTCAGTTACTCTGCTTTCTCTGCACCCTCTCTTACCAGGGTCCCTTCTCCATTTAGTAACAGAACCACATACCCTTAGTCGTTAATGATGTATTTGAAAAAGCCCTTCTTGTTGTCCTTGACAACCTTGGCTGGATTTAATTCCAGATGGACTTGGCCTTCCTTGTTTCATGTCTGCTTAACCTGACAACCTCTCTATATTCATCCCAAGGGGCCCAACCCAGCTTCTATCTCCTGTTTATTTCCTGCTTACACTTGAGTAATGACAGGACCTCCCTGTTCATCAAAGGGGGCAGGTCTCTTGCGCCCTTTGCCCAATTTCTTGTCCATCAGGATGCATTCTTCTTGAGCCTGGAGGAAGTGATCTCTAGAAATCAGCATTCCCTGCAGGGCCCATTCCTATGGGATTCTTCCATGGAGATCCCTGAAGAGGCTAAAGTCAGCTCTCCTGAAGTCCATGGTGGCAATCTTACTTGCTGCCCTGCTTCCTCCTCACCCAATACTGAGCTCCAAAATCTCATGGTCACAAAAGCTAAGGCTGCTCCCAACCTTAACATCTCCATCAAGGCTTTCCCTGTTGGTTAGCATGAGGTTAAGCAGCACACCATTCCTCGTGGGATCCTCCACTACCTGGGACAAGAAGCTGTCATCAGTGCTTTCCAGGAACCTTCTGGACTCTGTGCCTCTCTGGACTGTGTAGCTTCTCCAGCAGATGTCAGGGTAGATAAATCCCCCACAAGAACCAGTGCCTTTGACTTTGAGGCCGTTTCTAGCTGTCTGTAGAAGGTTGTATCCATTTCCTCCTCCTGCTCCAGTGGCCTATAGCAAACACCCACAACAGTGTCACCCTTTCTAGTCTGCCCTATTATCCTAACCCACAAGCTCTTTTTACATAAAAATACACCAGTATTGTGCAGTTTTTTTTCAGCATACAAAAACCAGAAGAACATTCAACATGCATTTCTTCTCATGACCTTTCCTTAGAGAAGGCAAATCAGCAAAGCATATTGCCTTTGCATAGTGCTTTTACAGCATACAATTCCTTATTAAACACACAGGGCTTTGCCACATACTTAAAAATGGGTTTGTGGTACAGCACTCTGAGAGGCTCTGAGGTTTTACTGAGATTCTCATTATTTTCTTGATATGAAATTATTGTTCCTGTGTTTGAGAAATGTCTGTGGGATACAGACTTGATCTTGAGGAAAACATGCAGTATTAAGCAACTACTGTTCCAGAAGAGAGATGCTCTGACCACAGGAAAAGTTTCCTGCTTGACTGAAACCAGATTATTCAGAACTTCCTCTTCTGTATTCCATATAAAGGGAACGACTTGCTGATTTCAGCCAGTGACTTTTTTATTTCCATTTGCTGAAATCAAAATTAAGATTAAAAGTAATTTGACATTGTCTAAGGATTCTAATTTAAAGAAACATTTCTTCCTCCAATTCTCTGTAATTTAATGCTGCAAATGAAAAAGTGGAAACTATTTAAGACAATATCAAGGGGGAAATGGACAGCATGACTGTATGGGTTATAATGAGGGAATTATAGCCAAGATCATGTTTAAAACTACAATGGGTCTTCTTTTGAAGAGTAAGATGCTGAACACAAAGTAAGAGAAAAGCTACTACAACTTATTGCTTTTAAGTGTTTGTTACTTATCCAGACAGTATCAGCCTTCACACACCATGAATCTCTGTGCAGCTTCTAGGAACTGAGAGGTTGTCAGTGATAGCACTCTTACTTGGCCACAAGCCTTTACCACAACTGAACTCCACACTGTCCATCTGATTTCCATACCAGTTCATACATACTGGAAGCAGGGACTCAGAAAAAAGCAAATACCAACTCCAGCAAGTGCAAGTCCAAGTAAGAACAAAGGAATGACCTGTGTGCCATGTGTGTAATACTCCAAAATGAGCATCAGAAATGTTCATAGGTAACTCTGTAACTGGAGTTTAGGAATAACAGTATTTAATGAAGAAGTAACTTTTGTGCTAGGAAAGATCTTAGAAAATACTCCTCTAGTATCCATCTAGGTATTCTTTGTACGTATACCACAATAGACAGCAAGAGAATAAGCAGCCAAAACACAAAGTAACATGATGGTATAAATTCACACTAGCTGCATATTAAGACACCTGTAGAAATACTGTATTTCTAAATCCTAGGTTACAGGTTCAGAAAATAACTGCAAACATCAAGTCCTGAAAGCAAAAAAGATAATACTGTTTTTGTCTAAGTTCTTGTAAACATCTTGTGGTATCAGCACATTTTGTTGAGATCAACAGGAGTTCTAAGTCATCCAGTACATCCTGGGACAGGATCCAGATAGTTGTTATTAAAAAAGTCAGAGATACAAAGTCTAAAATGGAAAGAGAAGGCTATACCAATCTGTATAAATCAAAGCTATAAACTCCAAATACTGTACTAACTGCATTGTATAAATGTAATAAGGTAAGAAAAAAGAACACAAAGAAAGTAGTAGTCAGCATGATTACAAATGAAATTATTTAATTTATTAAATAATAAAAATTTATTATTTTATTTTATTAGGAACAACATGAAAATTTGTACAGATTCATAACTAGATGGAATTTGTAGGCTTGTTAGCTCAGGAGAAGTATAAACATTTTGCTCATCAGATCTTTTAGGAATAATTATCAATTTCCCTTCCAAAACTAATAAAAAAAATACAAGCAGTAAGTATTTTCTTCAATCAGGTCTGGCCAATTTAGATCTGGTATGCTTACAAGCCTGTGTAATTATTAATGCTGCCTTCTCAAAAATTTCAGATCCCTGGGGAAGCTCCAAAGGACTGGAAAAAGCATGGACTGTTTGGACCATGGTTAAAAGAAAATTGAGTAATTTAGGAACTTTAGGCCTGCCAACCTGACAATCACTGCTTAGGCATCCATTCATGTGGTTGAAAACTACCTATCCAATGTAATAGCTAGTGAAAATTATACTGAACATTTGTGTCACAATGATGTCTATCAATGCTGATATGTAGAAAATAGATCCACTTTTACTAGGCTTTGTTCTTTAGTTTTTAGAAGTTAAACTGTGGCATAATGTTTAATAAGAAAACATCTTAGGCACTCCCATGCATTTTGACTGATAATTGGGACAGAATTCTGGAGACAGAACACAAGTGCTCCCAGTTGTTGTTTACTGAACATAAACTCCAGTGACACTTAAACCCCTGGGCCTGCTAATTCAAACCTTGAAGAAACTAATGGAAAAAAACAGAGGATAGGACAATGCTACTTTTCTTTGGTGAATTCCCCTATTAGAAGGAGAAGTATCTGAAATCAGAAGTTCAAAAGACACTGATAAATTGAAGAGGATTTAGAGAAGAGACAGAAGATGTCTAAAGGAGTGAAAAACATGCCTTACTGACAGACCACAGAAGCTCATTTTGTTTAGATATCCTTCTCCTGACACTAATAACTCCATTGTGCTGTGAGCCTGTTCTGGGAGCTGATCCAGCTGAAAGTAGGCCTGCCTTTTCCTGTTTGCTTGTTTTAAGGTGTCCATCAACACCAGGTCCCTGAACTGGTTCACTCCATGGCCACATCAGCAGTGCTAATGCAAGACTGGTTATAGGGACAAGTGGCAAGGAACCAAAGGAAACAACAGGACAGTTCATCCCCAGGTCTTGATCAGTGGAACTACTTCTGTACATACCCTCCTGCAGAACACTAGCTACAGCCTCATGGTGCCAATGAAGATGACATTTCAGACCCTTCTGGGTGAAAGCCAAAGCTGGTGGCATTTACAGCCTTACAATTAACCAGGCACTGTGATGTCTTCTTCTGCACAAGCAGTATCATCCATGAATTTAGATGACAGCCCAAGAAATTTCACTGCCTGATTTAAAGACTCTGTCAGGGGAAGCCCTACAGTGTATGCTATGTTGAACAGCAGACCATATGATCTGGACATTTCTTTCTATCCTGAAACACTAGGAGGTTATGTGTTAGAAACATCCAATCTGATAATCATCAAGCTGAAATTTCTCTTCTAGAAAAAGAAGCACTGAAGCATTTGTATACATATACTCTTAATCAAGCACTTTCTAAAGAAATTGGACTGTTTGGCCCAGTCACCTGCAGGTAAGCGGTCTTCAGTCTCTTGCATGATACAAACGAGTCCAAGAGGATAAACATGTTAGTGCTCCAGCAAAACTGATAAAGCTATAACTCTCACCTTAAACAGAAGAGGTCTCTTTACCCAGTGTTAATATAGTTTATACAGCACTTTTCCTGGTTTATTTAGGCAAGAAAATTCTAAAGAACTGAGAAGGTCTTTTTAAGTGAGTTGTCCTTATTGTCCCTTTAGTGCCATGGCAGATAAATTATTAGACAGACTACTGTAAACAGCTGAATCCTTCCCATATTCCAACCATACCTTGAGACGGCAGATAAAGTGCAGACTGTGAAAGCAAACCCTGGAAACAAGTGGGTCAGAAGTCTGGTGGAGAAGAAGTGCCAATTCGTGGCTGCTGGGCTGCACAGAGTGTACCAGAATACAAATGCTGCCCCTTTATTCAGACAAGGCACCAGCAGCAGGACTGTGTTGGCTTGGGGACTACTGCACTACCTTGGTCATGGCCAGGAAGGAAGTGAGGCACAAGGGGCAGCTGTGGTCAGATCAGTGGGTAATCCTGGGGCCTGGGATTCAGCTGCCCACCCAGATTTGTTCTGACTGCACAAGGAAACACAGCAGGAAGGGATTGCTATGGAACAACTGGGAATCACTGCAAGACCTCCTGGTGCTTGCAGCTTTCAGAAATGTTCATGACTTGAGCTGTCAGCCATAGGATAATGTGGAAGTGAATTTTACAAGGTGGGGAAAATTGGGAGTGTTTGTACAAGACTATAAATTTGGGGGGAAAGTGCATCATAATAGGTCATTCTTGGTACAGTCTCTGCCCTTTTAAAGGGAAAAACTTTTAACTTTGGGCTTCTAATAATCACAGGCTTTGCTGTAACATGAGGACAGAGATTGTCACTGAGCTATTTGGAAAACATGAGTCAAAACCAAACTCCATCCAAACCTATGGAAGTCTACATAGTTGTGAATATATGCTTTTCTAAAGGACCACTTATTAAGGGTGGGTATGATCTTAAAGTTCAGCCAAGACCAGAAAAACAGGCAAAATTGGGATGACAACATTGTAAGTTATTTCAGTTATCTCTGGAACAAAAGAGATAGGTTCTCATCACACATAGCACTGTATTCCCTCCTCAAGAATGTGGGAGAGGACTGGAAGACTTTTCCTTTATTTTATTTATTTATTTTTTATTTTAGTAACAGCCTGCTCCTTAATAAATTAATTAAGGCTCTATTCTTACCTCAAAACTACAAATTAAAAAAAAAATCACACAGCTGTTATCAATGGACCTGGTTTTGACATCACAGTCTAAATATTCTGATCTCAACTTCTTTGGCTGAACTACAATGAATCTACACTTACTTAAATTCTAGGTTGAGAAAATTGTCAAGTTGCAAAAGGCAACAGAGGCTACATGGAGCTAAGCATTCTAATCCTAGTGATTCCATGATTCTATGATTCCTATATGCTCCTATGTGAGCTTGCCTACCTTTTGCATTATGTTGATAAAAAAGGATGACAAAATATTAGCTCAAAACAAGGTGTAACACTAACATTGTCACTTCCCAGCTGCTAAACACTGAGCTTTTTTTGAAGGAGAAAAACAAAATAATTTCTTTCATCCAGATTATACTAAATAAAACCTAGAACAAGCAAATGTTTCAAGGACTTTAGCTTTCCAGAGCAGGTTGGGTTTGCAAGATGGGTGTAATGTGTAAGTGTATTACTTGGATTATACAGAAAAAATATCTTTGATTTCTTATGACACCAAGATTTTTTCCCGAAATGCTTGAAGCTGCTCCCACTTTGTGCACGACTATTTCCTAGCCTTTATTTTCTCACAAGGAAACAGACCTGCTTCAAATCTCTGACTCACAGTTGCCAACAACTTTGACAGAAGAATCAAATGCTCCATAGTGTGTGCTAAAAAACTTTTAGAGAAGAAACGTGTAACAGAGTTTAATTTTATTCCAGTCTGAGCACAGTGGAAAGTAGAATGGGGAAGAAATGTGGTAATTTGACCAGCTATGGTTTTGACTATCACAGCAGTTGTGCTGCATATTTCCAACAGACTATTTGCAATGGTGGTATTACTACCTCAACAGTCATACATATGAGTTTTGTTCAGCAGCAGGGGAAAAACACATGCAGTTCATTTTAATGAAAAATATAATTAGCATTCAGTTTCATAAAACTAAGTACTTTCTAAATAAATTACACATTAGCTCTAATATATCATTGAAAACGATACTGAAGATTTCCTACAATAAAAAAAAAAAAAACAAAACACAACCCGGCCCTGAGACAAATCAAGTCTTCAGAAAATATTGTCCTGCACACTTTGATTCACCCTTGGAAATGCTGCAGAAATTAATTGCTTGTAAGTATTTTTAAAACATTCTAGCATACCCATTAGTTTGACTGACTGGCCAGAGCTGCAAAAGTAAGAGTGATCGCCTGCCTTCTCACTCTCTAGGTATTTAGTACACTCAGACTATGTAGACAGTGCCATGTATAAATCACAGTATTCTGTTAGCCTTGTTTCCTGCTGAAATAAGGCTCACAGCACTCGCATTGTCTATTTGGGTGGACGTCTGTCCCACTTAACTTCTGAGCTGACGGGTAATTTAAACACAATCAAAAGAACTGGAAAACCTCACAGCTGTTACGTTTTTACAAATTCTATGAATACTGATGGCTGGGTGAAGGAAAGGAAGAAGAAAATACATAGTTCACAGAGGGACAAAGCCAAAATTCAACCATAGCCTTCAGCCCAGCAGAAAGTGGTTCTGTCGAGGAATGTGCCTCCTTTTTCAACTAGAAATTGAATAAAATTAGCAGGGATAAACAGAATGGATAGCAAAAAGAAAATGAGACCTAAGCCTTCAGAAACACAGACTCAAAGTTTTGTTGCTCATAGAATGACCTCCTTTCTTATATCATTGCATGATAACAAAGCATTCAAATACTATCAAGTCATCAAACAGCTCAATAGACTTCCTTCAGCTGGTTCCTTTGTAGTATAACCATGATACCCAAGGAAGAACTATTAAATGTACAGGCACTTCACACATGGATTATACTAACAAGCCACTACTAATTTTGCTATGAAGCTGACCACAGGTTTAGAAGAGTTTGCTAGATATCACAGGGTAGCTAATAACGATTTCTTGATGCAATTCTCTCAGATCATGTATTACCTCAGGTATTAATGTTTCTTTCATTAAATGGGCACTCTATCCCATATTATTATTCTCTGACTTCATAAAAAAAAAATCAACATTTGACTTCAACAATTACTCAAACTGTACAACCATTGTTTCTTCCTGAGGACTGACTGACCAATACTACAAAAATTCTCTAGCATGCTCAAGAGAAAATTATGCAGTCTGAGTATTATACATTTCTGTTTATCTTGCCACAGGTGTTACTAGAGGTCTCTTTATATATAATTTTCTTTGTGTTTCTGCTTTACACATTAGTTTGGAGTCTGCTAAAGCTACAAATACGATAAAGTGGAGAGCAAAGCTAACAACATCTGCACAGAGAATTAAAAGGACAGCATAAACCACACAACTGAGTTAATATTTAAAGAACAAAAATTTAATTTGGTATGCAACATTTTTCCTAGGAGAATCTTTATTTTCAATGCTATACATGTGAAAATAAGAATGAATAAGTGGCTCATTATCTACATGTATAAAAATATAAACATCCTATCAAAACATACGCAAAATCACCCTTCATGATATGCATCACTGAAAAGACCTATGCCTTAATTTCTAATTAAAAGAAAGACTGCCCTTGTGAGTGTTTTAACAGCAATTGTAAATGCCACTGCATTCATCCGTAAGTACATGAACTGTGAACAGCAACAGCAACAAAATGTATACAGGACTCCAGTATTGTGCCTTTATAGTTTTATATGTTTTCATGTCAACAAATCAGCAGAGTCATTGTGTTCATCCATTCTTTGAGCTCTCAGTAGAATAGACCAGCAAAACTCATTGACTTTGCCCTGAGCCTTTTAAAAAGTTTACTGCCATTACTAAGTAGTGGCTCAGAAAAATATCATCTTCTGTGGCAAAGCATCAAATGACTATTATATTTACAGCACCATCATTTTAAGCCTGCTGACGATACTGATAATGAGTTGTCAGTAAATTAAAGGCCCATTTCTTAACACTAATAATACTTGAAAGTCTTTAGCACAAAGACTAAAAAAAAAATCCTGTTTATATTACATCAATTTTTACATAATAAATGAGAGTTACTGGATCATCTGCCAGGGGAGGGTTAGGCAACCATTAATCAAAAGACAGGCAATCTTTTTTTAGAGATGCATTCAGCCACCTGGAAGATTCACATTCAAGCAAATATGTCATCAATTTCAGTTCTACAAGCTGATGATACTCATATGCAGTTTTTCCATAGAAACAGGTATAAGAAACCAGTAAAACATTACCAAGTTATGTACATAACATAATGTGAAAATGCTCAGCTAGATACATTACGAAATCCTGTAGCACTAAAATGATTAAAAAACTAAATGATTCGTGTAAAATGTTTATATACTGTATATATATGTACACTAAATCACAAGGTCAATTTAAAACTGCCCCTATTCATAGCTCCTGTGATGGATTTAGTAAGCTACCAAATCCTTAAAAAAAAAAAAAGCTATCTAGAGTAAATTTGAACACTTTACTGAAAACTGATTTTATACAAAATCTTAAAAAACATACTTCAGAGTTACTTAACAGAAACTAGAAAAAGACGGTCGTTACTCTTGAGAAGGGCACTGTAAAGACCTGTGTATCTGTGATCAGTGTCTTTTCACCTGTGGTAAAAATTAAGCACAAAGAAGTCATTCTCAGAGTAAGGCATAGGACAAACAGACTTCATTCCATCCTCAAGTGTATTGGCCTCTCCCTGTATCTTATTGCTCATCTAATTTAGCAGGTTTACACTTCTATCCTTTTAAAAACACTCTATAACACACCTATCTACAAATGGACAGTATCCAGTGCTTTCATATATATGCACATTTTCAATTTAACCACGTTGATAAACAATCTTGCTAATATTAAAAAAAAGAAGCCATGATGATGCAAATTATTTTCAGTTTTATGTAGTTGTGCATGCACTTAAGGAAAGACCAAGTGAAGAGACTGAGCACTGAAACTTGATAGAAATGTAGCTAGAGCAGTTTCCAAAGGAAGTAGGTTTTTTTTTTTAAAAAAAAAACCCTACTGTGAAATTCTTTGGTTAGAATACAAGTGTTAGCAGTATTTCTAAATTTTGAGTTAGAAACTAGAACTAGAATTATTGTTCAAGAATTTTAAAAACATAATTTCAAGCCTTTAATATGTATTGTTAAATTCTTCAACACTTCAGATATATTTAGGATATTTTTCTGTGATGGTCTGAACAGGCTATACACATTCTTAAATCCAGTTTAGGTTTTTAAAGGGAAGTGCTTTTATACTCCAGACTTCGAGAATTTAAAAGAGCTGCTCAATCTCCCCTCCTGTAAAACCTGCGGCTCAGATCATCTGTTCCAAAGTAGACTCTGACTGCCTCCTCTGGAAAAGACTGTTATTTGGCAGTAACAAAACACAGCTCAGAAGAGGTAATTTCCCCTGAAGAAAATTGGCATCATTCTTGATTTTCTAAGGATGGGGCTCAATCTTTTCTAAGAAACACTAAGTTCGTCTAGGAAGAGGTACACAATTAGCAGTGTCAGTGCCCAGATAATACTGCCATGAAAACTAAGGAAATGGTTCTTTATAAAGTGATTTCTGTAATTTTGGCTTCAGAGTTTTACAGCACTAACATGACAAAAAGTAACAAGGGTGCTTTTGATTACATCTATAGTGTACATCTGCACTAATTCAATGTACATGATTTCAGCTTCCCAGGACTCAGGCCCTACCTCTACTCAGGCAAGCCTGGCTTCAGCTCACTCCCATCGTTTGGAGGGTGTTTAAGGAAATGTGCATTGAGACTTCTGTCCATATTATAGACAGTAACTTCAAGATAATTATAAGGACTTCAGACCACCCATGGAAGTTACAATTCACAAGCACTTTAATTTTTCAAAGTGTCGTTTTACCTCTCAAGGGAATAAACACATGTCTCTGAGGACACTTCATAGTTCAAATGGTTGGTTATCCAGCAAATCTGTCCTTTCACATCAGCCTTACATGCTCGCTGTGCAGGCCCTGGTCCAGTTTAACAGCTCGGAGAGAGGAGTTCAGACACAAGGGGAGCAAAAAGGGGAGATGGAAGCAACCAGTTGCAAAGGGCCACATGCATGCCTCCTGCAAAATTACTCATCTCAATAGATAAAGTATGAGCCAGTGCAAACCCCTCGCAGTCAGGCTTCCCTTCTATGTGACAGTCCTTCACAGACTGGCATCACTTTGATAGGTGGGGGAGGGAGGAGTTAAAAATGGACCATTTGGGGTCTGCCCACCAAGGCAATCTCCCTCTAAGGGTGTTTGGATAGGTAAAGACAGCCATTTGTCATGCCATCTTCAACAGAAGTTGCTTAAAGCAACCGTAAAGTTTCTCAGCCTCTAACTGCATGATTTTTAAAATGCCCCACCCTGCAGAGCTATACCTCAACTCTGTGCGGGGAAAGGGACAAAGACTGGGCGCACATGCATGCTCTTGTGGGACCGGCATTTGTCTACTCCCAATATCTCTCTCCTTCCTTGCTACCAACACAGCTACTGGGAGATGTAGGAGGGAGGGTGAAGGTGGGAGCCAGGCTATGGTGGCTGATCAGGGACGTGGTGGCCAAGAAGGGACTCGACAGCCGAGGTACAACACAGTGACCTCCTGTCCCCGGGGCCGTCAGGAGGTGCTGCAAGAGGGGTGGGGGCTGCGCCGGGGCTGACCCGCCTTGTGCGTGGAGGCAGACACCGGGATGAGAAAAGCACAGGGAGACACAGCCCCGCTTCACATCCTCCTTCCTTCGGGATGCGACGGGACTGTAGGTGCGAGGGTGTGCAGAGCCCGCTGTCTTGTCCCCACGCCGCCGGCTGGCCGGATGCTCAGTCCCGGCAGAAAACATATTCGGTGTAGCTGGTCCAGATCTTGTCATCGGCAGGACCGCCCTGCTCGGGGGCGAAGGCGCAGGTGCCGGTGGAGGAGCAGGCGGCCATGCGGAAGCCGGCCTCGGAGAGTCGGTCGAAGGCTTGCTCGAGGAAGTTGAACTTGAGGTAGTAGCGGGCAGTGTAGCGCTCGGGAGGGCGGTCTGGGTCGCGGCTCTCGTTCAGGGTCTCCCCGAAGACCTCTTTGGCCAGGGCCGTCTTGCCGCAGACGGTGATGCGGGCCACCCGTCGGAATTTGGCGTCAGCCTGCGCCTCCCGCCCGATGGTGTAGGAGCCCCGGTAGCCGATGGTGATGTAGCCCGAGCGCCGCCCGCCCGCCCCGTCCAGCGACTGCGAGGGCGTGAGCAGCGGCCCGCCCGAGGGGCTGCGGCTGGCGGTGGGCGACGGGGCGGATGCCACGGCCCCGCCGCCTCCTTCCAGCGGCTCGGCCTCCAGGTAGCCGAGGAGCGGCGGCGGCGGCTCCTCGGCGCAGATGGAGCCGTCGCGGTGCAGGACGGCGGGGCGGGCGGCGGCCGCCCGAGTCTGCGCCAGGCGCCGCGCCAGGTCGGGGAGCTGGAAGTACTCGGCCTCCCGCTGGAGGCGGCTGCGCTCGGGGAAGTGCTCGGGCAGCACCAGCTGCAGGTCCCGCAAGTAGTCCAGGATGTAGCGGAACAGGAAGCCGTCGCGGTCGAGGAAGAAGCGGCCCTTGCTGTCCCGGGGCAGTTCGCTGGGCTGCTGCTGCGAGAACATGCGCCAGAGCAGCGAGTCGCGCACCGAGACCACGGTGCAGCGCCGCGTCACGTACACCTGCCCGCCCACGTTCAGCTCCACGATCTCCGGGAAGGAGGACCAGCCGCCCGTCGCCGCTGCGGCCGCCCCGCTGCCCGGCGCCCCGCTCCCCGCCGCGGGCGACACGCCGCCCCCGTTGGGCAGCCCGCGGGCGCTATCCGCCAGGGCCATACCGGAGCGAGCCCGCCGGACCCCACGCCCTTCCTCCTCCTCTTCCTCCGGCCGCCTGGGCTACGGCGGGGCCGCCGCCCTCGGGGGAGCGCGCAGCCCTCCGCTGCTGCCCGCCGGAGCCTCCCGCCCCGTCTGGTACCGGAGCCGCGCTGCCGCTGCGCTCCCCGAGGCCGCTCCGCTGCCGGACGAGCTCCTCTGCCGCGCTGCGATCAGAGAGCCCCAGCGCCGGCGGCACGGCCGTGTTTATGTAGCGCGGCCGCACCTCGCGGGAGGCGTGGGAGGCTGGCGGGAGGCAGAGCCGAGCGCACGGGGAGGAGAAGGGGACGGCCCTGCACTGACGCAGGGTCCCCTGTCGTCGTCCGTCCCCCGTTCCCCCCGCTCTCCCCCGGCCCTCCTTCCCGGTCGCGGTGGGGACCCTCTCTCCGCCCGCCGTGCTCCCGTCGCCGTGGGCGAGCACCGCGGTGCGCGTCCGGCGGGGATAAAACCTTGTGGATCCGCCTCCTCCAGCCCCCCCGAGAGAGGCTTCGGCTCCGGCTCGTTCCTCGGCTTCTCCAAGTCGTCTCGTTTTCCGCAGGCGAGGAGAGCCCTCTCTTTGCCCCGAGGTGCTGGAGCAGGCAAGCGGCGGGACGCTGCTGCTCTGCCGAAGGCGCTGTGCTGTGCCCCTGCTAAGTTTCGTAAGGCTTGTCCCAGCCCTCTTTAAATGAGAACCCCGGCGAGATAACCGTGTCCCCTCTCTCCTGTCGCCTTCGCAGGAGAAAACGCGAGTCTGTGGTGCTGCCGGCTCTCGCCTCCCGCGGCTCCCCGGCCTGTTTCAGGCTTGCAAGACACCCCCATCACTACGCAGGTTTTTAATGCCCTGAAGGACTCCGTAAACCACCCCAGCTGATCCTCATTCCCGGAGGGAAAGGCGACGGGTCGCACCGTCGGGAGGCACCAGGAGCGCCGTCCAAGGGATGCCCCGCCGGCCGGGGGAAGACCCTGGTGGCGAGGGACATCTCGGCGCTGATGGGGTCCCCTGCAGCTGACAAGCGGCACTTCACCCTGAGAGCCAGGCTCGTGTCTGCGTGCGTATTTGTCTATTTAGGTGCCCTTACAGCTCAGATTTAATTAGGATTAATTAGGTACGTCGGGATCTGCGTGAAACATAAGCACCTATTTAACATGCATTGGTAGAAAGCATTTAAGTTGTTTCAGGCTTTTGCTTGAATTTCATCTACGCTTCTGTGTCTCTTTGCCAGCGACAGTAAGAGCTTCTGCCTTGATGCATTCAGTTGCTCTCCCGCGGGAGTTCAAGTGTACTCTCTTCCTCGAGAGAACAGCTGGGAGGACAGGAGGACTTGAGGAGTAGGAAGACAATGGTCAGTGCTCACCTTTCGTAGGGGTGAACGAAGCTCTCTCTGCACTACCCTACTGCAAGTGCCCCACTGCAGTGATCTGTGAATTACAAATCAAAAGATGCAGAGGGTAGAAGTCCTTCAAAAAATGAGAAGTGGGAGAGGAAGGAAAGGCAAGTTAGTTCTCAAAAAGCAAGATAAGTTTGCCCAAGAGAAGAAGAGGAAGTAGAGGGAGGGTTCAGAAACAAAAGTTTTGGAAAGGGAATGGATGGTAAAAAAGAATAATGTGTCTAGGGAGAACTGACAGGGAGATAACTGGGGTCAAAGGAAGGAGATGGGATGGTCTGGGGAGATAGGCACTCAGGATTTACTGAATTTAATGAAACTTGGGAGTTTCGTCTGAACAGACTAAGAATAGGGTAACAAAGATGTGGACCATTACTTTTTCCATGTTGGAAAGCCAGTTACCAGGACTTTGACCACTAAGTATTTTCGTTTGTGGGAGTGAAATGGCAAAGTAGGTTAATCTAATGCTTTGCTGACATTTTGTTACAAGCGCTTGTTTCTCTTTTCTTTCTTTTTATTTATTTTTTTTGTTTGGTTTTGGGTTTTGTTTTGGTAGGTTGGTTGTTTTTTGCTTGTTTTTGTTTTGTTTTGGTTTTGGGTTTTTTGGGTTTTTTTTTTTTGAGAGAAGTAGAAGAGAGGCTAAAACATTTATGAAAGATGAGGGGAAAATGAAATAATCTTGAATTAAGTTGTTTTGCTGCCCATTCAAACATCTGAGTTTGTTGCTAGAGGAAAAAAAAAAAAGGAGGGGGGAAAATAGTATGATATGTACTTCCACACACAGAATCTTTGTTTTCTTTCTGTTTACTATTTCAGGGTCAATTCACCAGAGTAAAAGCACATTAAATTTTCACGTGGTGGTTTGCTGGTGATAGTTTCATGGAGTTGCTTTTAGCTCTTGGTCTCAATGTGGCATGCCCCCCCCACATCACCCTGCTCTTGGCCATACTTAGCAAGAAGCCACCTCAAGAGCCTCCCACAGATTCATATTTTAAACTCCACTTCCCTAGTGTGGGCTCTCTATTGAGAGCACTGTGATTAAACTGTGCACCCAGAGGATGAGTTCATATAATGCTTGAGCAGGCACTTATTCATAGCAGAATTTGCAGTGGGAGATTTTATACCTACCAGCAGGTGAGTCTTAACAAATTCCCCCAATACAAGAAAATGGGATCTCTAATTAATTCATCTGTTAATCAAAATTATTTCATTTTTCTGGCATTAGGTATTAATTAGTATTAATGCATTAGTATTAATGCAGGTTAAGGGGAGAAAAAAAAATCAAAGCACTAACATATTCATTAGACTTGAACTTTCTGTTTGTTCTGAGCTTTGTTTGATTTGAGACCAGACTTCATAAGACATGAGCTTAATGGATTCTTCCAGTGCATATTTTCAGAAGCTTTAGAGATGAGTAAGTTATGCTGCTCCTTGAGACACTGGCTTCCCAGAGCTATACCTACACCTTCCTACTGTCTCATAGGAGGGCAGGTGACAAGGACCCACCTTGCTCCTGTGCAGCACCCTGTGATGTCCAAAGCCATGCACATTAAAGGAGTGGGGAGGAGCACAGGTGACACAAGAAGTTATTTGGCCCACTGTACCAGGTCTCTGTCTAAGGGCACAAACCAGTCCATCCCCCTGCAGTGTTCTCTGTGTCAATGTGAAGCTGACTCCAGACTTCCCTTCAAAAAGGAAGACAAGACACTGTAGCAAGAGATTGTTCATACAGCCTGTTCAACAGTCCTGGGCAAAGACCCAGCTTGCAGTGTTTGGCTCTGAGATAGATGTCATTTTCTGGGCTTAAAAACATGCCAGCACTGAAATAACTGTTTTGAAGCCACATCTCTTCAGAGAAATTATATTCTGTGGCCATCTCACTGCTGCTTTATGCCTTGCCTGGCTGCAAGGCTTTTTGGTTATTGTAACTTCTTTCGTCAACAGATTTTTCCCCTTTTCACAATATGTTCATCTAATTTCTTCTCCATTTCCTATCTCTTTTCATTTGGCAACGTTTGTCTCAGTGAGGAGGATTGGACTTCGTCTGTGGGTATTACAATGAGTAAATGAATCAACAGTTTTTTTACTTACGTGTCAGTCGCTGGGTTGCGTAACACAGTCATAGTGGTTTATTCTTATTTCGTGTGGGAGACAGTGAAATATTGGTACCTGTAACATTAAAGGCTGCCACAGAATGCCTCCTGTAAGGCATACGGCCCCTGTAAGGGGCGGTAAATATTAAATACGGTCTAATGAAGAGGCAAGGCTTTATGACAGTAAATGTGTACTTGAATGTCTCTTGACTGTGCAGTACTGGGACATTTCTGGGCAATAACTCTTTCAGTTAAGACAGTCACATTTCAGTGTTTGCTATTAGCTGCTGACCAGAACTAGTTACAGGGACACTGTCTTAACCTGTCAGGATACAACAGTTTTTTCTTCTTTTAATATTTTGAGAAGTTTATATGGGGGGATTAATTTAGTTGATTGGGGAGGGGGGGTGGGGGGGGATGACTTTTTGTTTGTTTTGTTTGTTTGTGGGTGTTTTGCAGGGGAGGCTTTTGTTGTTTCCATGTTTACAAAGATGCTTCCATCACGATGGGCCCATTTTGCATTTTGGGTGGTGCACCCACGGGTGAGCCAGGTTTATTCAGGGAGGACAATTTTCTTCACAAATGGAGGAAGGGTAACACCTAGTGGGAGTAAATCCACATTGCAATTAAGAAATTCAAAGGGCTTCAAAATATTACCACCATGACCAAAGGCACATCATGATAAAAGTATACTTTGTTGGTAGATGATGCGTTCATTATTATATAAACTATTATGTATTCAGCTTCTTCATGAGAAACTTAGTAGAGCAAGAACATATTTTATCTCTGTTCAGAACTGAAGTGTTGGTTTATTATTTCTTCTAGTAGTCTTCACTGTGTGAAGTGGTATAGTATTGCTTAGAAAATACCTAATTGCATATGACTACGTTTTTTGAATTTGAATACTGAATTCAGTGAAATATTTAGCCTTCTGCATAAAATCATCAAAAGGAGTTAGTGATCTAAACTGAACTGGTGGTTCAAATATGCTCATTTAAGCTTCACAGTCTTGTTTAGGCGATGCAAGAAAAAGAGTCTAGTAGTCCCCTAGCAGAGCATATTGCCTAAGAGTCAGAAATCTTTTGCTTTTTTGAGACTTGTATGTTCTCTAAAATGTATGCAGTTCTGTAGATTTAACTTTGACAGTCAAGGATGGCTATTAGGTTGAAACCTATCCCATTTCCGAATCATTTTTCAGAGTGAACTTATCAGCCTGGCCATTAGGCTGAAGCAATACCAGGTAATATTTCCAAAAAACTTGAATTATGCATTTTTCTACCCAATGACAGAAGAAGAATTCAACTCCTCCTAAAGAGGGTGTGCGCTCTCTCTCTCTCTCTCTCTCTCTGCAAACTCGGTTTCACAGGCTGTATATAGTTGAACATAAATGCATACATTCATAGATTTCAAAATTTCATGTGAATTGTAATGAATGTTACCTGTGAAGTTGCATCTGATAATATATTTTCACAGATATTATTTTGTCTCTGTGTTTGCATATGCAGCTGAATACATTTAGCTGGAACTGCATGTTCTAGGAAATCGAGCTGCTGTGGAAATCTGCACATTCAAGCATGAAAGATACTGAAGAACCAGAATAATACAGGCTGTAAGGGACCTCAGAAAGTCATCAAGGGCTTATGCACTTTCATTCTGCCAGGGTGCTACAGACATTGCTTTGGATAATTTTGTGGGGCAATGCTCTGCAGAGTCTGGGGAAGAGGGAGGGAGAGAAGGAGAACAGACATTGGCTGTGTATTCTGTGTCCTTGGCTGATACAGAGCTACAGAGTGTGACTGAGAAATATAATCAAGTGAACAATTAGTGAAGGTCAGAGCTGTGTTCATTTCCTTCAACCACCTTTGCAAAAATTTGGAAGCCAGAAAGTACCCTCTCAATGTCATGGGGACATGGAGGTAGTTTCTGCCTCAGTAAAGAAGAGCAGTGAAGGGACACTTTCACAGGCATCTTGAGCATCACTGAATTTGGAGAACACAAGAAAAGAGGCTATGCACCTTATGTCAAATAGGGAAATACTCCCAGATGCTTCTTTTCAGGTGATATCTAGGAAAACATGGTACTTGATCTCTTGGTTCGGTTAATTATCACGAAGTTACAGCCCTGTCTGATACCAAAGGAGCAGAGGACGGCTGTGTCATTTTATAACATGCAGTGGTGTGGTATTTTACATGCAACATGTGAGGATTTTCTCCTATGCTGAATTACTCACAGCCATTATAGAGCAGCTTTAAATCAGAGTTCTTTTTGTGAGCCTGGGCTCTCTGAAAGTAATCTTCTGTATCTCTGTAAAACATTTCAGTCAAGTCTTCAGATCTTCCCTCAGCAATTCTCCTATCTGTCAATAAATAGCATTCTGACCTGGCTTCTACCACCACAACAGAAAGACAACTATCTGCAAGACACATGAGTGGAAACTACATTGATCTTCTACATTAACTTTAGTGTGAGTCAAGAGCCTTAAACTGTCTCTTAGAATTTAACAGTGTGAGAATTCAGCAAAAGAGCTCTCCTAACAGGGAAAATACAACTCATTAGCTAGCTAATTGGGATTAAAAAAGACAACTTCTACTCTCCCTTCTTACCAGCCTACCTTCCTGTAGGGTTGGACATGCTTCAGAACACATTTTAAAGGGATAAAAGTACATTTTTTGGTGCTTTTGGATACAACTAAAAGATAAGAGCATTGTTCTGCTGAGAAGAAAGTTAAGGGTTCTCTCTCTAAGTCTTCTAAGAAGCTAATCATAAGGGTGGTATCATTCCTGGGTAGGAATTTTATCCAAGAGAAAATGCCTTTTAATGATTTTTTTTAATTTACAGGTCTTACTTACACCCTTTTCTTACAAAAATGTGTTTTTCAAAAAGGGAATTTAAAATGTTTTGATATAATTATTCTTTTCAACAGTGATCCCTCAAGGGTAGAATAGTTAATAATAATGACATTGGTGATTGTGTGCTTCAGATTTTTGTCTTCACTTTAGCTGTGATTGGAGGTATACTGTTCACTAATCGAGCATGTTTCAAAATCATAACTGTGGTCAGTGAACAGTAATTAATGCATTTGCTTCTGCTTTCTTCCACTATGTACCGATGCAAGCTGTGCTTAACCAACATTAACTCTTTAAGTTAGATAAAAATAAGCAAATGAGATTTCAACACTCAAAAATTGAATGCACTGCTTTGTTCTCTTTGCATCTTTTTCTGTTGAAAACAATTTAAAATTCCTGTTATGTTTAATAGAAGAAATACTGAAACCCTTAGCAGGGGTGCTTACAGCATCTGCAAAGGTATGAAGGGAGTGAAAGCTCACAGCAGGCCCTCTACTATAAGTTGGTAAATTGTTTTTTTCTACCTTAGGTACCTTGCTTGACTACCTGAGAAAAACACATTTGCACTAGTTTAGTTTTTCTCCTCTGCTGAGACCCAAGTTTGTATCCCTGCTGGCAGAACTGACCTTATTGGTGTCAAACCCTGCTGGTTTCACATCCCATGTAAATTACTGAATGATATTAAACTGCCAAGGAATGAGTGGCACCACAAGGCTTGTGCAGTGTTTCACAGTCTCCTGCTTGCTCCTGTCCCCCCCCAGGGTATCAGTCCTGAAGGATGCTTTGAGTAGGGGTGGCTCCAGCTTTCCACTGCACTTCGTAGTTAAGTGTTTCTTCATCATCTGTTGACAAAGGCTGAAAAGAAATTAATGAAATCTCATTAGAGAATTGCTGTTCACTTCCACAGAAGTGAAGATTAAAAACTGTTTCTGTACACATAAAGAGAGAGAGAACCTTCAACGTTAGCATACTCAAATTTTTTTCTCCTTCTATGGCCTCAGAGCCTCCTACATGGTGAGTGCAGCTCCACAAACTCTTAGCTGCTCCAGACATGCTGGAAAATATCCATTCTGTCAAGACCTTGCCAAAGTACATGTCACTAATGGCTATAACTAGAGTTCATGCCAGTGAGGACATCTGTGAGTGAAGGTTATAATTACATACTCTTAGCTCCTGCAGGCAGTGTATCTCAGCTGTTCAGCCAATGCCAGAAAGGGATGCTGGACCTCCTATTCACTGATACCCTTCCTGATCTACTATGTAAAATAATGTCATGGAGAATACATTTCAGTTACTTGGCAGGGGAAATTATTCCCTGCTAAACTGCCAAAAAGCTCTGGCTAGAGGGTGAGATAGACAGCCTTCTGTTAGGGCCAAAACTAAGTTTGCCAGAACATTTTCTTTAGCCCTTATGCTTAGCAGAGTTTCCAGAACTTCTCCTACCTGTTACCCACTCATAAACCAGCCTGATTTTCTTCTTTGGACTGAACCAACCTTGAAGAAACCTGGAATCCATTTAATCAGGCATAGCTGATGTTTCCCAGCTTGCTGATGTGCCGTGCTAATGAGGTGTTATTGCCCAAAGTAATGAAAAGCATCTGTTTCTTACCTGTAAAGAAAGACTGAGGGTTCCTGCTGTTTCCTTGAAGGTGAGTTTGACAAGCTTGTCTTCCATCTTAGAAAAGTTCACTGCATGTATTTTGCTCTTGGCCTCTTGGAGAGGCCCAAATAGAATTCAGTTCATATGTCTGGAAAAGTCTGGATGTGCTTTCCTGTTCCAAGTGTTTACATAGAGGGATACTACTCTGCTTTGTAGGGATTTCCTGTAAGATATCATCTATCTGTGATCCATATTTGTAAATACAAATAATACAGTATCACTAAAAATAAATATATTGACAAAATAAATGTATGAGAGACGTGTAAAAGATATATGGAATGAAGAATGTGTTTAGATTTCATGAAGTTTTAATGAAGCAAACATCTGGATTCACAGAAAACCACAACCAGTTAATTCCAGCAGCCAACAGTCTTCAAGCCCTTAAGAATATAGGAATTAGCTTTTTTTAAGAGGCTCTCTTCCCCTTGTATACTGCAAGCTATTGAAAAAAATAAAAAGCTATTTACTAATTGCTTTATGAACTAAGCACAGGAATTATCTTTCCTGTGTCAGCAACATAACAGCAGAATTGTATGCCCCAAAGTTTTCCTAGCCTGGAAAATGTTACACCCATGCAAAGCAAATTGTTTATTTGTTTTCACCTTTTCATTTTTCATGAGTGTTATGTATGTACAGTTCTTGCCCAAAATGCCTTTCTCAGAAAATGGAAAGCTTTCTTCATTATTGTTTGTGTTTTTTAACTGAATGCCAAGAGTCTAGATTGTATCAGAACTGAGTCCCTTAAATAAAATCCTTTCAAATAAAACAAGCAGAAAAAAAATCTATTCATCTCAAGGAGGTTAAATCACATAAAAATAGGTTGAGATTATAGAATGGATCTTAGTAGGGGGGAAACTTGTCTGAGAAGCAGGAGATAAGCATAAAACCTGCAGTCATAGTGACAGTAAAAGGCTTCTGAAATAAGAAAAGATCTCTTTTAAAGTCAAGATACTGTTTGTGACTGACAGTCTGAAAGAGGGAAAAAATTAAATCTGCCAAGTATAAGGATTGTTAAGAGGGAAGAGGAGAAAGGAAGAAATGAAATATATAGCTAAGGAAAAGCAAAAGAAGCATGGAATTAATATTTCTGTGTTTTATGAGCCCTCAGGCACATCTTTTCAGTGTTTTCAGAGAGTACAATAACTGTGTATTTAATACTGTGTATAATACTGACAATAAATGTGGTTATTCAAACCTGTTTGTTAGTGGAGTGGCTTTAGAATACTCATCAGTAACCTACCCAAGTGATGTCTCTTCTTAACCTCTCAGCCTCTGTCCCAGGTCAAGGCTGGTGTGGCTCTCTTTGTTTTCTAGTGGACAAAGATGATGTTTGGATCACTACCAGGTGAACATAGGAAGGCACATACCCATAGGGGAGGTTCTGATTACTTGTTCTAAGAAACCTCTAATTTCATTATTTTACTGTGCTGTTCCTTTTTTCCATCAGCCCCAGTGAATGTATTCAACACACTTGTTTGGGTTGTGTTTTGTTTTCTTGGGTTTTTTTTCATTTGTTTGGGGTTTTTTTGTTTGGTTGGTTGGTTGTTGTTGTTTTGGGGGTGGGGTTTTTTGTTTTTGTTTGTTGGGGTTTTTTTTGTTGGGTTTTTTGTTTGTTTGTTTTGGGGTTTTGTTGTTGTTTTTCTGGGTTTTTTTTTTTTTTTTTGCTTTGCAGTGGAAAGAAAATGTTTGTGAAAGCAAAGAAGGTACTTAACCTACGTCCCTAAGAGTTGACATCTTTGCAGGTGCAAGAGAGCACATTCTCAACAGTGCCAAGTTAACTACATGTCATGCATCCAGAACAGGGCTCAAGAATAAGATGGACTGGAGGAGCAGATGAATATAATGAAGAGGGTAGCTATATGGAGGAAAAATACTTTTAACTATATTTGGTATGAGTAATCATACTACCCACAGGAGCTCTTCAGGAGTGAGCTGGGTACATTCCAGCAGTATGTATTTGATATACAGGTTGGGAAATATCAAGGTAACCTCATCTATACATACTATAGTGACTGATATCTGTAAAACTGACTATAACATCTTCCCAATTAGTTTCTCCCTGCTTCATGTAATTTATTTATGTAGAATAAGATTTTGTTTACTAATCTCAGCTAAGTATTGTCAGTAAGCTTAGTGGGTATTTAAATCTTACAGACCACACCAGATTAAGCTAACACCTGGTTTGTTCCATTCACCATACCTACATCTTGAATGTTCTAGTAGAATTTAAGCAATTCCTCTTCTATATAGCATTCAGCTTGCTCAGAGCACAGAATACAAGGTTGTGTAAGGAAATTTATGACATTCTAAATTCTAAAGATTCTTGATTGAAGACACAAAGCTTATTAGTGGTCTTAGCCACACAACTTACATTAATTGGAGCTGTTTGCCTAAATCTTGGACCAGGTGATCAGGTCCCATCCGACTGAAATATTCTGTTCTATTTTCCCTCAGCTGTGAGTATTTCAAACCTTGTTATGCAAATTGCAAATCCATCCACACTTCTTCTGGCAAATTGCTGCCCAGGAAAGCATAACTAATTTAATGCATTAATCCCTACCCCTGAAGCACAAACATCTATCACCTGAGCTTCTAAGACTGTAGTTAGGCTTGTGGTCTTTCAAGTTGCTATATCAGAGTGAGAAACAATATACTGTTAAATGCACACGAAGCCTGAACGTGTTTTGTCTGCTAACACATGTGGATAAGAAAATATGTACAAATTTACCCCATATATTTTTTTCTTAACTTCTACTTTCCATCTTTACTAAGGTTGAACTTTGTAGTAGCTATATATATATATATATATATATATATATATATATATATATATATATATAACCCCTAGTTATATTCAATGATTTCTTGATTTCTTTATTACTGTTTGTTGTAGTAGTAGTATTTTGTGTGTTGTGCATTCTAACTCTGGGAATATTAGATTCAACATTTGTGTTAAGATTCATGGTAGTTTTCCTTGGAAAGAACTCTGAGTATGTTTACAGTGCTTTGACTCGCATACCTCCTAGCCTGATGCATCCAAATGAGGACCTCAGTTGGGAAATGCCAGGCACCTGGCTGTCCAGAAGATAATGCTCTATTAGTCCTTTTCTCACATTTGAGTATCATGTCTGGCTGGGGGAATGTTCCTTTGCTCCACTCTTGTTCAAGCTGCTGGTGCTAGAAGCCAACCCACCTGAATTTGCACTGCAGGAGGGAACAAATATGTTGGAATGTATTTGTTTCATTTGGTTCTTTTTTGACATCCCAAAGAGCTTTCAGGCATAAATAAAAATTACTAAAGGCAGCAGTAAAGTAGGGTTCAGGTTGAGGGATTTGAATGATTCATGAGCAAGGACTCTAATAGGGAAGAAGAATGGGCTTACACCTCACAGACAGCTTGACTTGGTAAGAGAGGATGATCCTGATTCAAAGCATTGCAAGACAAAGCATGAGCAGGTGTTAATGCTACACTGTGTTCCAAGCACTGTTTTTAGTATGAAAAGTGGTTTTCTTTAGAATCTAGCACAAAAAAGTGGTGTTCCAAATGCCAGGAAACAGCTCTTTCCCAGTGAAATCAGCATGCAAATGTAAATACAGAAGTTGAAATGTTGGCCTCTCTCAACTTGGTGGCTGCAGTTCCCTGCAGCTTTTGCCAGGATGCGTGACTGGCTGCACAGCATGCGTGTCTTTCCATATGCACTTCTGTATTTCATCTAAATGCTTTCTGGGGGAAGATCTGAAATTTAATTTCTGAAATAGTACAGTTACTTCAAAATTTACATAGGCGTTGTTGTAAGAAAAAATCGTCACCCTTTGCAAGTTTCTGGCAAGTTTTGCAACCTAGTAGTTAAATCACAGATTCTAATCTAATTCTTTGTTAAAGTGTCATCAAAAGTTTCAGGGTCACAGGCCTAGCTGTTAAAATCCCAGTATGGTTTCACTAGCACCAACTTTATAGTAACCCTTAGATATCCTTCACTACTCAGATCTGTTGTAACTGAATTTATTTGCAGGAACCACAGCTCTTGCCAGCCACAAACATCAGTGCCCATTTCCAGAAAACTTTATAGCAATTGTAGTAGCTACTATCTTTTACCAGTAATGTTCCATTTTAGCGCTACAAATGTTGTGATGGTTTATAAAATTACTTTAACACACTAACACTTTTAGGTCCTGCATTTCAGTAGGGTTTTAACATATTTTTCTTGCATATTATTCTTACCACTATCACTCTTGTCTGTTGCCCATGATGCCTTTCTTTAAGGACAGCATTGTTCATATAAAGCCTTAGTCTGGTGAGAGGCTAATTGCCTGCAGTTTCAGTAAATTCCTAACCAAACTCTCTACACTGAGCTAGCCAAAGACAACAGCATCAAAGCATGTGACTAAACTGCAAAACAGGGTGGCAAGGAAACTTTCTTTGTTTTTAGAACTGTGACAGGACAGTAATGGTAGTTTGTTATTGCCTGATGCTTTGCAAAGATCAAAGTTGGTATTTAATTTTATGGTAAACAATTTTCAACTATAAATTTTTAATTTTTTTAACATTTACTTTTACAATAAATGTATTTTTGCAGTACATACCAACTTTTAGCATCCAAGCCTTAAGAATTGTACTCAGTGATCTTTGTGAGTCCCTTCCAGCCCAGAATATTCTGGAATTCTGAAGGAAAGCTTTGATGCCCTTTCTGAGAGCCACGTCCCTAGGAGCAGCAGGTGGCACTGCAGCAGCACAGCTGGAAGAAGCCATTTCATGAAGTGTGCTTAATAGTTCAGATTCCTGCAAACAAAGGCACTTCTGTTTGTGGGTAGTGCCAACTTGCCTCATCAGAGTGGTGTGAGCTTACCCTCCAGACTCTAGCCTTCTTTCTGCACCTGAAATTCCTCCAAGTCACACATGTAGCATTTGCTCCTGTTTACATAGCAAGGAGTACAAGTGACTTTTCAATCCTTTCAATTTTAACTCAAGATTTATTTGCCTAAAAATGATTGAACTGCATATCTTTACTGATTTTGTTGGCAGCATCCTCTGTCAGGCACAATTGCCAATCATCCCTAGAGGTTCTCAGCAGTAGATTCAGTAGTGTCAGTGACAGGAGCAAACACTACTCCTGCTCCTTCTTTTTTTTTTTTTAATTCTCCTTCTTTTTCCCACCATATTTTTAACAACCAAGACAAAAGCAGAACAAATGGAAACAAAAAATGTCTTCTGTGGTCTCTGTTATCCCAAGAGGACTTAATAAAGTATGAATTAGGTCACAGGAAGTAAGATAAAAAGCATAACTCTAAACTGAGAAAATAAGTGAAGAATTTTTCTTTGAAAGGATGAGATGTGAATCACTGAGGTCAACAGTTTCACAACAAGTTAAACTAGATGTCTGCCTAATCACCAAAGCATTCCTGTGGGCTTCTTTATTACATAAATATTGATCTGGTTTTGGTTTTAGTCTGAATTCCTCAAATGGGACATCTGAGTTATTTGATGCAGTGTTAGCAAAATAAAGAAAACCCTTGGCCTCTCTGAAAAGACATATCAGTCAAAGTGGAAATATTTGAAAGTTCCCCTCGGAGATAATCTCTAAAATTTATTCCTGTAAGTATAGGTGTTTTATGAAATTCTATTTTTGGAAAGGGCTTGGATAAGAAGTGGTATTTTGGTGAATCAGCTGAGAAAGGCAAGAGCAGACAGAAGTGGGAAAAGGAAATAAGCAGAATATGCTGACCCAATGATCATTGCCAGGACTGAGAAAGGTGAGATAATTTGTCCATCGTCCTGCTTTGGACTGAAATGGGCTGCATCTGGCAATGGGGTAAACTGACAATATGAGCACAGATCAGCATTCTATGAGTGAAATTAAATCAAATGAACACACACATACAGAGGTCTGGAGGATTTTCAGAGAATCACAGAATAGTTACTAAGATCATTATTGAGTCCAACTGTTAACCATATTTTGTCCTTTCCTATTCCATGAGTCAGTTATTACTGCCCTTCCCACTGAATTATTCTTTTAGTACTCACAGCCATGTATCACACTGCTGAATCAGGATCACAACAAAACTTCTGGAAGCCCAGCAGGGAAAAATATGGGTGAGTACCATCTGAAGTAGAGGAGCCATTCATTTTACAATGTTTCTGCAAGCTTCAGTGTTCCCACATACAAATGGAAAGATGCTAATGTTAAAGGGCAGAATAAGGAGCAAGTTAAAAAATAAAGTATGGTGCATGTCACAAGAGCTTATCAATGCAGCCTTCTGACTAGTTAGTTCACAGAGACAGTGAGGTCTTTTGAAGCTTCCTCTCCCTCTTTAATCAGTCCTTTTAGAACAAGCAGATCCCAGCTTCAAAGACGGCAGGGCTTGTCAAAGAAGAAAGCTGCCTGCTCCTCAAACTGTGGATGGCATCTTAATGTCCCATAGTGGTGGTTCCCATGTGAGGCTGCCCAGCTTCGCAGGGTGGGCGTGACTGCACAGCAACTCCTGTACTCGGATGTCTTTGAAGGGTTTATGTGCTCTCCCTACATTAGTATCGATCCTTTCCATTTGACAGGACTTCCAAAGACTTGAAAAGATACTTGGTTAAGCATACTTCTTAGCTTGATCCCTCCCTCAGAAAGTCTGGATGAATCCACAGACTTGCAGCATTCGAGCTAGTTTTATCTAGTTCTTGAATAAAGTTTTCTTAATGAAAGGGATTGTTATATATTCTTTATAAAGGCCTCTACTTTTTCTCTTTTTTTGTTCTACCTACAAGACTTTTCCCAGAACTTACTTGCAATAAAGTGAGTAGAGAATTTTGTATAAGAAAGCTACAGTGTTTATTTTGTCCACAAAGCACTTTATTAGAGAACATCATTAATAATGACATTACTGACTCTGGCGAGACAGAAGGTTAAGTGCATTTCAGTATTTTCCAAATCTGTGTGTGTTGATCCTGAAGCCTGTCATTTCTGGAAAAGTTTTCCAAAGGGGAAAAAAAACTCCCTAATACAGCACCTCTCTTCCTCATGTGATTTCCAATTTCCCATTTCTGCACTACTGTATTTTAAATCTGAACACCATTATATTGCAACAAAACTTGACTGTTTGCTATACTTTTCTTCTGATATACTGATATACTAATATACTAATGAAATTGTCTGTCTCAGCATATAAATTTCCCTGTTGATGACCCTACTTCCCCTATTTGCAACTGGATTTCTGTTGTGCTTCAGTAGCTACTTGCAAGTGCAATCCCGTTTGCAGCACAAACCTTTAACCTGGAAATCGCCTCTGATGTGAGTTGTTCTAATGGGCTTATTTTCATGGTGTATTTAGAGACCAGCTATGCCAACCTAGGAAGTTTTCCAGAATGCAAAGCAAATTGTGAGAAGTATGCCCGGTAACGTGTCCGTGAACAACATACGCACAGATCCTTCTCTGGTCTTCAGCAAAATATAAGTCAAACAACAATAATAAAATCTGGCACTATTCTTGTTAAAGCAAGTTTTCCAAGTACTATTGAATTCTGTTAGAGCTAACTCAGACAGGATGTGTGAACTTGGCAAACCGTGAAGTCAGGGAAAAAAAGGAGGGATAGAATGAATCTCAGTAGATCATTCTCAAAATCCATATCTGCACCAAGTCAGGATAAGAAACCTCAAGGTAATCCTGGCAGATTAGGGTAATACATTGGTGATGTTTCCAGTGAAGGAAATTCCACAATATCCTTATGTAATACCCTCACAGTTATAAAGGGGTTTTATCGCATCGGTCAAGAATCTGAAAAATGTTTAACAGATTCATTTTTTTTTCCTTTCTCAGCAGATAGAGCGAAGTTGCTCTATTTCTCTATTTCTCTATTTCTAAAATATACAGATTGTATTTCTGTATCGTGTACAGAAATACACTTCCACATTAAAGCTATGCCAATCTCAAGGTCAGATGCTGCAAAATGAACTACCCTACATTTTTCCCCATTCAGCCAGCCATCATGTGATTGTGGTGAACCAATTCAGAGGATAAAGTGGAGAAGCATTCAAATAAATAATAAAAATTGTTTCCTGGTGATTTAGTTTACTGTATTAAGCCCTAAGGAAGGCATCGGACAAGTGCCAGTGGTCAGACTGGCTTAGCTGTGATGTGAAATGGAATAGCTTCCCTTTTCTAGGCTAAATAAACCTACTTACACTTCTTTCACAGGCCATGCTTTCTAAGGCTGTTATTGTTCTTAGGTTTCTCTGAATCCTTTCCAATTTTTTCTGTATCTTTTTCATACAAGGTATATTTTATATATTTCTGTAACCGAAAAATATTAAAATGCATTGTTTGGTTATGAGTGGGCAGGCCATCAGAAGCCTATGTAAAAGAGATCAGTTCTTCCTCATGTACTCTTCTGCACAGTTTTCCCTGCCTAATTTGTGTTGCTGTTACCATGACTTTGGCTGCCTATGTAATAATTGTTCTTACAAGGTGGATGGATAAACACAAGTATGTCACCCTGTTCTGAGCTTTTTCAGTTTAAGAAATTCTGATTCCTTAAATTCAGTGCAGTCATTCCAATGTGCACCTTTCCCTATGTGGTTACTGCTCATGTGGCCATCTTATCATTTCCAATTTTAACTTAAGACATCATCTAAATTCCAGAAGAACCTCAAGCAAGAGTTTCTGTAGATGGGGTACATAATTTTCCTCAAGTTTCCTTCTGTTTCATTCTGTGTGTACATTGACCTACATTGAGAGTAGGCATATGACAGATTCCCAGTCTTTCATGTAATCAGAACTCTTTTGGGGTTAATGGCTTTGTGCAAGTATAATTCTGTGGCACTCTAGAGGAATAAGATGTTAAGATTTGCTGTATCCTTTTAGATATTTATAAATTAAGATTTTTTATAAATTATTTCTATTTCCTACTATAGATGAACTCCTGATTCACATTCATGTATTTCTCTCAACACATGATCTAGGATCTTGAAACATTTTTTTTCTTTTAAAGCCATCACCACCTGAAGACATGTAGTCAACTGAGAATTTAAGTTCTTACTGTAACAGTTTCTCATTATTATCATTGGAAAAATGGGAAGCCTGAGGATACAGCAACAGCTAACTTAAAACAGTAAAATTCCAAATACATGCAGCCTTACAAATCTCTGCAATTGTTAACAGCTGTGAGGTTGGAGTTTGTGCTAGAGTGTGCTGTAAAGAAGGCTGCACCAGTGATGAAGGGTGACTTGTATCCCACAACAGGCTCTAGTAACCTGTGTGATGTTGCTCCATCATTTGTAATCAGATCAGGTCTGAAATGGTTTAGAAACATTCCAAAATGCCTTATCTGAAGATAAGGATTGCCAGGCTTTCCTGTCCTTCCTGTGAAGGCTCTTGTGTTGTTCTCAGAGTACAGGAATGACAGAAGCCTATGGGCAGACTGGATACACTGCCCTGCAGGCTGAGATGATGTGGGACCTTTGGGCAAGTTCTCTCCACTCCAGGCTTCTTTGTGGTGACATGGAAGATGGAATCCTGCTCACCTTCATGTGCTGCCCACCCTCTTGTGAGAACTCAGTGAGCTTTTGAAGCCCATCTTTCCATAGCCTTACAGAAATTTCTCAGGATACTGACCAAGGAAGGAAGGAAGGAAGGAAGGACGGACGGACATGCATGCTGAGGGTGGCCAGAAGCCTACCAGTACTGTTCATCTGGACTCAGTGAGCAAGCTCACCGCTCATCATACTCTGTCAGAACACAGGAATGTTTCTGGGTCCTGGGAAGTGAAGACCTATGAGCAATCAGGGGACCTTAGTGGATGGGAATATTTAAGAGCCTGGGGTATCTTTCTTCCCCTTCTTTCCCTGCCTCACAAAAATGCGCTTTTCCAGTGTCCTTATGAGACATGTCATGTTTTATTCCCGCACTGTCATATATCTTCTCTTTTTTCTTCTCCTTCACTCTTGTCATCCATCTCCACTAATTGATTTTGACTGGAGAGGCTTCCCAAATCTGCACAGAGTAGACAAGCATGGGGAAATATGGCCCTTACTAACACAGGAAGAAAAGGGGCAGTGCAGGGCTCAGCTGAGCTGGACAGGTGAGGGAGAGTCCTGTTGCTAAGGGTAGTGGGGAGAGATATCAGGAAGCTGTGGGGAAAATCTACTTCTCTGCATCAGCCATTCCGTTCCACCTTAGGAGCCCTTCCTTTGGCAGCAGCAGCTGAGCACAGAAGCACAAAGCAGCAATGAGTTGATCAGGTTAAAAATCACTCAGATTTATTTATTTATTTTTTCTTTCACAGGCACCACAGGCACCAAACTATCTCCTACAAGTTGCTGCCAAAGGCAGCTTCCTGCTTTTTTTTTGTGGTGAAACAGTATTGCATTGGCCCTACCCTGTGGATCGCTGGTGGCATGGTGACTTACACCCCACTGCAATTGAGCTGACAGCCTAGGATGGGCAATAACATTTCTCTGCTCTTTCATTTGAGATTCGCTTAATTTTCTGGGGGGAAGAAATTTACCTCTCCTTGAGTTTAATAAAATACTATAACCCATCAAGGAATGAAAAAAGGAAAATAAATGCCCAAAGAAAACAGACTTAAAAACAGACTTCAAAAACTATCCAATTTGATAAGGGAAATAGCCAGATTGCAGAAATGGAGAAATCTTCTGATTGTGGAAAAGAGAAGTAAGAATAGTTTATTTCCATATTACATAAACCCCAAAATCATAGGGATGGCATTGTGCCATGCAAATAAGTTACCAAAGTCAGGAGGATAAGCTGTGTGAGCTGGTGGTACCACTACCACTGTGTGTTCTTTCTGAATATGACCTTATTAAATAAATAAATGCAAGGCTCAAACATCGCATTATTTTCCTTACAGCTGACCCTAGTGCCCCTGCAATAATTCAAGGCCACACAAGGAGGGACATCTTCCAAATATTTCAGGGAGGGAAAAGTTGAATATAATAATGTCCACTACATCTGACAATAGGTTTCATTTTTAGGTGAATAGTTTTAAATCCTGCCAATGCTGAAGTGTCAAAATGGTTAATCATTCCTATAATTTTGTGAAAGTAGTTATTTGTCTTGATTTTTAATTCTCCCTGCATCTGGCTGAATCTACTATGCTGAAGACAAGTAATCATAGGAAAAAAATAGTGTCATTATAAATTCTAAAACCCAAAATTCTTCAAATGCTACTTATGTAAAAAGGACCAATTTAAATCAGATCATTAGCTTCTGTTTAGATGCTCAATTACAAGTGTAATAATATAAATGTTTTATGTATTCACAGCTCCTGTGTTCAAATTTAACCTTTCTTCCATTTTTGCTGTTATTTCTCCCTTTTATAAATGTTGGTGTAATTAAGCTCATTTCCTCTTTAGAGGTGAATACACAATCACAGCTAGAAATTCTTCAGTATGTTTTACAGTCTGAAATATGTGATACTCAATCTCAGAGCTAATAACTACCATGACATGTTTTATAATTGCATCATAAATCAGAGCCTGCTGCATTTAAAGTGTAATTTCAACCTGTTTTGCAGTATTTCTTGGTGCTTTTAGAAGTATATCAGGGTGGAAAGCGCATGATCCAGATGGATGCAACCAAAAGCTTTTTTTGCCGTTGTTGGAGTGCCCCAAAAGGGCAGGGTCATACTTGTCACTGATGGGATACCTAGGCTGCCTGGGAGATCTCAATGAAAGAATGATGTCTGAACAATTTCTGTCCAGCAGCTAGGAGGGATGGGTGGAAATTATCTCATGGTGGGAGCTTGAAGAATGGGCAGTCCATTAGCAGCGAGTACTCCGTGGCTTTTGTAACGTGACTCATTGTTTAAATCCTTCCAGGAGGGGCCATGTTTTGGAGGGACAAGGCTGAGAGTAAGAGAGAAAACATCTGCTCTGAAAGTTGGATGCACAATTTGTTAACTCACACAGCATCTTCCAGTACCTGTCTCAAGAATTCTGCAGCTGCTGCCAGGTAAAATGACAGACTCCCACAAAATTAGGTGGGGTTTTTTGTCCCAAAACCTGTTTCTGTTTGAAGAATGCTGCTTTATTTTTCATTCTGGTTTTGCTGTATGTTCTATAGGTGTCCCTTTCAGTACATACAAACGTTTGTAATGAGTCTTGGATAATTTCTTAGGGATTCCAAATCCCTGAGAACTAGTATAGATGCAGGGAGGCTCTTTTATGCCTTAATTCATGGTTAAGCTTGTGGTATACTGGATCTTGATACCATATCTCCCCACTGGACTGCCACCACAGCCTTGCTGGGACTCATTATGTCCTGACATCTGGCCTAGCTCTGAAGTGATCAGGAGCATCAATTTGCTTGGTACCTTGCTGTGTATGATGCACAGCCCAGCACAGTGGGTAATGCCTCCTTTGCACCACCGAAGTTCTGCTGGTAATTTAATTAAAATTGCCGCATCCCTCACGTGTGCTGTCACTAGTTTGGTTTCTGCTCATCAAAATCTGAATTTATGCTAGTCAAGTTTTATCGTCTCCCCAAATAGCACAAGTCATGTAGTGACACCTGGCTGCATTTTGGACACATAACATAGACATCATGAGCTGCTCTTTGATTAAGAGAGCAATGTGTGCTACAGGCTGCCATAGGCTGTCAAAAAGCAAAAACAAGAAGTAGTTATGCAAACTGCAGGAACACAAACCCTATATTATCTCCCACCCCCACTGCTATTGTTCATACTGGAGATCATTGGGAGAGACATTAATGGTTAATGACTCAAACATCTGGCCATTTGCAGAGGCAGCAGGGTGCTTTGATGGGGCAGGGATTGCACCCACTAAGGGGAGATGAGCTGTGGGGTATGTGGTGGCAAAACCTCTGATCCAAATTAGACAGAGGGGAGAACACCCCCCACCAGAGACTCAGGGGTTTGAGCCAGATAAGATAGAAGGTCGGTAAGAAGCATGCCCCTTGGAGGGGGAGTGATATTCTTTATCATGACAATTGTCCTCTCTTACACTTGTGACTTAGGTGTAAAACCTCTCCCCTTGGGGAAGGTCACATTCACATGTAAACCTGAAGGTATGTATTCCTTCTGATGGGGCATTACTGGCACAGCTACATGAGATGCAACTGTCCTGTCTTAGAAGGTGCCATAAACTATCAAAGAACCCCCACAGCAACCCCAGACTCATTCCCTAGTCCTTCCACCAAAGGACTGCATGTGATCCGCAGTGTTGCAGCAAAGCCTGAGTATGCTGCAGAAGACAGGGTAAAACTGAGTGCTGGCACCAGCAAAACAGGTAAAGGCTGTAGCACCGGTGAGAGTTAAAATGCATATTGGATCAACAGGAATTTCATGGAGCTGCAGTGTCTTCTCATATTGTTGTAGACCAGGCCTCTTCACACTACTCCATAAGTGATGCTGACTTGAATGTGATCGAATCCGGAATATCCCAGGTATGTCTGTTGCTTCTATCTTGCAGATCATTTAAACCACCACTGTCTGCATTACAAGTTAAAATGAACCTTGAGGTCTTGCCTTTAGGAATAGCACTGCTAATTTAGGAAGGCAAGAAGGGCAGGGTAATGTAGTGCACTGACCAGCACACTGACTTCAAGCAACCTTTACCAGAATATGGCCAGGAACTTCCAAGATTTGGTGTGGGAACTCTGAAAAAAAAACAAACAAGGCTGATAACTTCTCAGAGATTTCACTGCCATTGCCACTAGTTGTGCAAGGAAGTGAATATGAGAACTACTGTAAGCTAGAAATTTCCAGGATGATACATTTAATGGTGCAATCATTGCATGTTGCATTTGTTATGTGTTTTTGCTGTCTGGCTCAGTTCCCATTGGTGGGGTAAACATGGGAAGGTAGGCTTGAGGAAAAAGAGGCACAGAGACTGCAATGACACTGGGTGCAATATTACAGCATCCCAAGAGTTATGGCTGTAAGGCTGCTAACAGATTTTAGATCAAGCCATCTATTCCAGAAAATTCACTAAGATTCTCACCTTTTCACTGTAATTAAAACATCCCAATAGAGGGAAAAGAAGCAAGTTCTGCACTTGAAGTTGTTTTCAGACTGCCAGCAACAGCAGTGTCTCTGTAAACACAACACACTGGCACCTGTCTCCTGTTTTCTCATCTAAGCACAGTCCATGAATAAAGTTACTTTTTGAAAGCTGGTTTGGAGAAAAGGAAGCCTGGGCTCCCTATTTTGCCATAATTTTTAATATTTCCTTAGAACAAAAGAAGCATAAGGGCAGGGCCAAAATCACTTTCAGTTGCAAACATACAACTTGCAGGTGTGGGCGGAGTTTAGTCTAAAATAATTGGAGGCAAAAGAAGGAAAAAAAGGCAGCTTAAAAATGTGATGTCAGCAAGAGAAAATTGGCTCTGTGGGGCACTGGTTTTTCTAAAGCCTTGTTCTATAATCAACACAGCTCATTACTGTAGCTGCATGCAATGCTGCAAATGGCATTTGGATGAACACATTTTGTCTTTCCACCACGCTTGCTAGTTAACAAATTGTCTGCCCAAATTGCTGAACCATGCATATTGTGTCAAAAAAGAGGAAAGCAGCAGATTCCCTTTGTCAGGGTGGACAGGCTGTACCAAGCTCTCGGTCACCGATTTTCAGCCTTCTTCTGTTTAGACCCCTAGGAATTCTGCTGTGGAGGTACAGGACTTTGTATAGATGCCTCTTCCCCCTGCAGTGATAATCATATTGCTTTCTTTTCCCTCACAGTCTACAGTGTACACCTGAGCCTCAGGTCTGCAGACCACAGTTTGGAAATTGGTTTCCCAAGCAAAAGTACAGTTTCACTTTGTTTGTTTTTTAACAAAAAGTCACTTTCTCATAATATCTCAGTTCAGCCCATAAATACTACTTATGTTCTTATTGCAATGTATGGGACAGTCCATCCTGCAATCAAGATCACAGGAGGAAGTGACCACATATCTGAGATCAGCCAGCAGCATGTGACTGCACATCACTTTGCAAGGCACATCACAAGTTCTGGGTCTCATCCAAATTCACTTTGGAGTCTCCCATTGGATTAAGGCATGGGGACCTCTCTCTCACTTAAGGAGGGGAAAGAATTGAGAAACATAACGGGGTTATAAATTATATCCCAAAGGTAATGGAAATAGAGGGCAAACTTTAGGGTTTGAATATTTATTATTTAACAGGTAATTCTTTTTGTGGTTGCCTAGGGGGGCTGTGGAGCCTCTGTCCTCAGACATATTCAGGACCTAAATGGGCACAGCCTTCTCTGGGTGGCCTTGTTAGAGGTTGGACAAGATGTTCTCTGGGGGTCCATTCCAACTGCAACCATTCTGTGATTCTACAGTTCTAAATCTAAATATTTTCTTCCAATTTTCAGAAGAGAAGAATGAGCTGAAAGAACAAAAGTTAAAATTAACAAAATCTTTCCCTTTTTTGGCCCAATAGCATTAAACTTCATTTAAGGCCCTTTGTTACGCAGCACAATTTTCGACATCAAGTTATGCACCAGCAGATGATATCCAAAAGAGGAACTGGCTAAAAGCATGGGAAAAATAGGCAAATGTCTTGCTTAGAGCTTGCTGGGGAACAGCTGATTCTCTCTTCTTTCATGTTACCTATCCATGCCCTCACAAAATTTCATAGAATACTGCTAGCCCTACTCCTCCCTCCTTCTACTTGTGCTGCGAGATTTAATTTTGCATTTCCGAAGGAATAAAACTCAGTTATGCCTGACTGCTGAGAATCACAGAGCTAGCTCTGGAGACAGGCTGGACTAGCTCAGAAATGGGTCTGCTCAGCATCAGGGCTGGCCCAGGGAGGAGGAGGACCACGGGACAGGAGAGGGGGAAGGACACAGCCTGAAACAGGACCTTTCAGCAGTGGTTAGAAACACTCAAATTGATGTTGAGCTTCACCTTTAGACCCATGCTGTTATCTACCTGGAAGCACTCCGGAGTTAGATAAGGCTTTACAGAATTTTTTGGAGCTATTATCAGTAAAGGGCTGAGGTTTCTAGACTGTTTTAGGCAGAACTTTTCATGGAAGTGCAACCCTGCAATTCTGAGATTTGATACTTTGTTCCCTAACCCAGGTGATTCCCATACTTCAGACATGGTTATTTATTTACTTCAGAATTATTCAGTGGCCCCAAGACATGCTCCTGTGGGGTCTGCTCCCTTCCTGAGGGGATAGGCCGGGATTTCTGACTCACTATCTATTGCTAACACACCGTGATTCACGCTGTTAAAACACTGCTAAGTGCCAAGAACTGCCTTAATCCAATTTATGGTCTGAAATTCTTATGGCACACATTTCCCAAGCCTGAACTGTGTGTATTAGAGAGGAGACATATAGAAAAAGAAGAAGAAAAAAAACCCAACAAAACAAATAAACGACAGTTTGTTTAGGCTAAAACAGACTTCGCTGTACTGTAGTCTAGTACTGGACTTTCCCAACCAGTAGAGCTATCCATCGATTACTGTGGTTCTACATAGCTCTCCATGCTACCAGATGAATCAGTGTCTATCTGGTAATTAAATATTACATGTATTCATTTACACAACATGTAAACATGACTGGCTAAGTCCTATCATGTGTCCCAGAAGTTTATAGTGCAATTAGTCAGGGGAAAGTTGAAAGTGAAGCAAAAAGAACATTAACAGGCAGAAGAGGAAATGGGCAGGACAAGATGCATGAGTAGAAAGGCCTAATACTCCTTCCCCCATCTCAGAGTGACACATATAAATAGTGAGAGAGTGAGTTCCCCTGCTCACTGGCCACCACTCATTTGCTGCATCTCTCTGGGACATGCATCACCCCTGCAAGATGTGGGCAAAGGTACTGTCTTGTTTCTTTGCACTGTAAGATGCGACTCGCTGTTTAAGCTTTCGTATCCTCACTCCATATGTTGCAGTAGCTGCTCATCACTCCACACGATATGTGGTTCACCTGCTTTAAACTGCTTGTAACTGCTTCCTTGAGATAATCTTAATGCTTCACTGCAGGTGTGAGTGAGAACTTGTTTGTCATGATGGGTACAATTCTGGTCACCATTGCTAGAGAAAGGAATGCAATGTGAACAACACAATGAAAATATATGAGCGTAGTAGGGGTGAGTCCCTATTGCAAAGGAAAGAACAGCACAGTTTGGTTTGTTTGCCTCAGCAAAATGAAGTTCTAAAGGAAATACTAGCACTCTGTGTGGATATGTGCAAGGGAGTAAAGGAAGGGGAAGGAAGAGGGGAAATGAATGAAGGTAATTCCCAAAGAGAGAGAAGATAAATATTCACTACTGTCAGTATAAAGAAGAAAATGAGTGTATAGACCAGTTGTAAATAATATGTACCTCTACAGTGGGACATTTCTAATGGTCCAGGAAGGGAAATTCTAGATTATTTTCTAATGCAGATACTAACAGCAGCTCACAGTCAAGAAGCAGGTTGAATTTGCATAATGGGTCATTCCTCAATAGGAGGGGGAAATAAATATATATAATTCCCAGGTCAGCAGGATCCAGGAACAAGGAGCCACTGCTTTTCAAAGAGGCAAGATCTTGTCTTGGAGAAAAGCTGGAACTCCAGCTGAGAGTGAATTCAATGGGAGCTGGGAGCTATGAGCAATATGTGCAAGGTAGGGCTGCCAGCTCCTGCCTCCTACTGATCTCCAAGCTCAGCAAGATTTGGGATAGTAAGTTTGCCAGTCAGGGAGATTAAATCTTACCTTGTGTGGTAGTGGGTGCACTGGCTTGAAATGCTACTCTCCTACTGATTTCAATACCAACAAGTAGATACCATGTTAAAGACAAATGTTTTTACTTCTATTTGGTGGGTGTGTGTGTGGGTGTGTGTGTGTCTGTTTGTGCATTTGTGTGTGTGTGTGTGTGTGTGTGTGTGAATAGTCATTAGAGATGGAGATGAGGTGGGGATGAGATAGAGATGATAGAGATAATCTTGCATAGTTATAGCACCTGCAGAGCACACTCACAAGGGCTCAGGGAGAAAGCAGAAGAAATACAGAGCAGAAAAGGATAATGATGAAAGCATAAATAAAATATAAATAACACAGTGACATTTCTGGGAATAAAAAGAGGAAGAATTCTAACCTTGGTTTTGCTGATGTAATTCTTGTAAGCAGGGAAAGAAATGGCCAGTGTGCTAGTGAGTAGACCAAAATTGAAAGGAAAAAAAAAAAGAGGAAAGAAATAAAGAGGAAAGAAAACAGTGTTTAAATATAGAGAAATATCTACTTCTTCTTTTTCTTTATTTTCCCTTCCCAGACAGTTACAGGAAATTTTGCCAAGGTGATTCATGGTTTGAATGCAAATCAGATGACAGATCAAGTAATTCAGAGAAGTAAGCGAATGATTCTGGATACTCTTGGAGTGGGGCTCCTGGGTACCAGCACTGAGGTCTGCCACAAAGTGGCACAGTACAGCAAGGTAAGCTGTCTGGCATTTATAGCACCCCCTAAGGTTTTAGCTCTAAGAAAGCAAGGGAAAACTTAGGCCATGAAAAGGAAATTTCACCATGATGAAATTTTTTCGTGGTTGGAAAGAAAGAAATTGTGTTCTTTCCACTGGAGAGAGTGAAACTTCAGTGCTCAAGTTACTTTTCACTCTGGATGGGCAAAAGTCTGTGTATCAGTCTGTATGCTAAGATCCCCCTCTACAAACACAGTCAATTAATAACCCCTTCCTTCCTTTCACCTATGATATTTCATTAAAAACACCAACAAAGTAAGCATCACTTATCACCAGCCTTTCAAATCAAGGAACTGTTAAAGACATGGGGAGTTAGCAGGCCATAAAATATAATTGCTATTTGAGGTGCGTTAGCCACCCTTCTCTTCTAGTCCTGCTCTCCTCAAACTAGCAGAATAATTGACCCTGAAAAGAAGGCTTCCCAAACAGGAGTGCATCAGCAAAGAGGAGTTCAGTTCTATCGTTCAGACCTGTCTAGGTGGACTTGTGCTCCAGAGCTCTGTGTGCCAATTAGTCTCTTCCCATAGAGAATTCCCCTTTCCAAATCAAGGCAGTTTATGTCCTTTTATTCAGTTTGCAGCACCACGAGGCCAGCTATCGTTTACTCAGAGTCTTACTGAAACACAGAAGCAAAATTAAACAAAACCCTTTAATGAGATATCTTCCCCAACAAGATGATGACAGTCCTGACATCATTTAGGTCAGACTTGATGATCTCAGAGGTTTTTTCCAACCCAGCTGATTCTGTGATTCTGTTGATGGGTGGTATGAAGGGACATCAATGGTCAGAGGTTGTGTGAAGGTACTGTGTCTCCATGTGGGTGGTGTTGGTCTGCTCCAGAGCTCTGTTTGGGTGGAATACGACATAAGCCAACAGGAAACTGACTTTCTTTTCAGACTTTCTGAAAGAATATTTTTCTCATAAAAGGGAGCGGTTAAGTCCCGAGAGGACATGGTCTGCTCTCAGTTATATCAGAGTTACAATGTGCATTTATCCGTAGGTTCAGGACTTTGAATTAATTTATGTCAATTTGTTTCAGATCTACAGCTCAGATTTATCCAGTACCATCTGGGGCCACTTGGATTTCCGACTGCCTCCTCTGTATGCAGCTTTTGTGAATGGAGTGGCTGTAAGGGATGCTCTTTTATTCACTCTGAAATCATACAAATTGGTGCCATTCTTGCTCCATAGAGAACAAAATGTCCCAAAAATCTTAGCTTATTCTGAAACCTGCTACAAAATTCCTAGATTATTCTCCTAATGTGCTTCAACTTCCATCCAGTGAGCTTTAATTTAAGGTGTAATATATGTATGATCCAACTCAACAGCATCCCAGTGTACATTTTCTGTGGGACTCGGGGCTGTTGTCAAATATCAGAACTCCAAAGCTTACAACCTGGTAAGCTTGTAGCAGGGCTACAACCTTGCTGTAGCTGCTTACAAAGGCACCCTCTAGCTCTAGCTCATTTCACTGGGATCCAAATTTCATGACAACTGTCAAAGTACAGGAAAACACAGATGCAAATATAGATACATACACATATAATATCAGAAGGCAACTCAGTCTTCAGTTACAGAGTTTCCAAAAGCCAGTGATATAATTTGGACACACACTTAGTCATTAAATCAATAACTGACTCCCCAGACATTTGTCTAAATTCAGATTGGGGCTGAAACCATTTGAAATTGAAAGATACACAAGAAGTGGGGCAGACAAATTTGGCAATTATGCAGAACCAGGGAAGGTGGCCAACCAAGGAAATAGTAATATTAAGCCTATTTAAATTAGTGTGACAACAATATCAGAGGTCCAATTTAGCAGCTCATTTCCAATGTAGAGAAAATTACCTTGGAAATGAGATCTGGTACTGCTCAGCTCCTAGCAGCCCTTATGATATTAAGATCTGGCTGTTAGCATATATATGATCACTTCAGTCTACATCTTGGTAACAGGACAATTTAAGCATTTATTGAAGACACCAGAAACATGGCTTACAGGGTATTTGGCCACAACTGTCCTTATCCTGCACTGCAGGGCATCTTCCCAGATGGTATAAAAGTTTTTCAAGACAGAAACTGCATTTTCTTCCATCTGCTTAGAAACAGTCATCAAAAATCTATAATCACAGTATTACAGGGCAAAACCTGAGTGCTGGGGAGCCTGATCTCTCTCCCTTCCTTCCTTCCTTCCTTCCTTCCTTCCTTCCTTCCTTCCTTCCTTCCTTCCTTCCTTCCTTCCTTCCCTCCTTCCCTCCTTCCCTCCTTCCTTCCCTCCTTCCCTCCTTCCTTCCCTCCTTCCTTCCCTCCTTCCTTCCCTCCTTCCCTTTTACTCTGAAGTTAAGACATGGGTGAACAGATGTGAAAGTTAAGTTTTTGAGGTGTTACTATGCTATATTAAAAAAATGTTGTCCCTGATGCTCTCAGGTCTTTGGGGGTTCTCAAAACTTCACGGGAAGAAGAACTGTGTCTGATAAGCAGTACCTTACAGACACTGCAATATTGGGGACCATCTGCTGCCAGATCAGCAGCCATATACCACGCTGGAAACACCTAAAATCTAGCTGAGCAGCTGGACTCTGGGCATGGAAAAGAGAAGGCGCCACCTGGGATACTCTTTTGAGCCAAGCACCTCCTTCAACTTTAAGACTGTAGTTTTATCCTACTCCCAGCAGCTCCAGGGATTCTGATTCCTTGTGTGACAGGTCTTGTGCTGGTGTGCTGAAAATTCAGGCTAAAGCCTCCTGTACTTTTGTGGGCTTGTGCCTGTTTCCTGTGGATGCTTGTACCAGAGAAGTAGCTCTGATGATATAAATTCCAATTAGCAGTATTTAACTGCTACAGTTTTATGGTGCGAGTCCTAATGGCAGCATCAGTTCCAGCACTGATGGGAAGTAATTTCATTGTGTTTATATTTCATTATGTTTTGGGGAAAGTAAAAATTCACTGTTCACATGGTGGACCTAGAACAGCTGCTTTAATTATATCAATCTAACTAAAGCAGCAAAAGCCAACTGCAGAAAAAAGGAATCACTGTCACGCCTGTTTCAGGCTGGTGTAAGTTGAATTAGAATTATTCTCCTTTGAGGCAAGATCTCTGCTGCATTGCCACTTCTCAGACAGCCATGTTGGGAGTAAAGGTCTTCAAAAGACTTTTGAATTTTTTGCTTTCTAAGGAATATCTAGTCTTTCAGTATTTTTTATACCAGTTACAGTAGTTTCATTTGGCTGAGACAACCTTGCCAAGTCAGAGTTCATTTCAAACATGTCAATGCCTCTCTTTCTATTAGGTGCACTCAATGGACTTTGATGATACTTGGCATCCAGCCACACACCCATCCGGGGCTGTGCTCCCCGCACTGATTGCACTCTCAGAGGCCTTTCCTCAGAAGAAAAAGATCTCGGGTCTTGATCTGCTCTTAGCTTTCAATGTGGGAATCGAGGTGCAAGGCAGATTGCTGCACTTCTCCAGAGAAGCCAGAAATATTCCAAAAAGGTACACGGAAATATTTAAAGTAGAAAGTGGATTAGAGGTGGTTTTTAATCGGTGCTAATATATATAATTAAATGTCAGTTAAAATACAGGTGGAACAGTTAGTCATATTTCCTAAATTGTTCATCTGGAAATTTAGGGAAGGCTCATCTTACACATAAATATGTTTGACTCCTAACTCTTTAGCTAACAGATTTCTTTGTGAAAGCATTGAACAATTCACAATGAGGCAATGAACTCCGTACTTTGAATTTTTATAGATTTATAATAATATATAAATTTAAATAATAATAAATATAACTTTCGATTTGACTATAGATTTGCTTGGAACTATGAGCAACACTAATGTTTCAGTTGCTTTCTGGGAAGGACTTAATGCAAGCAGTACAATTACAGTTTTACTTTTTCCTGGGGAAAAGTGACAAGTCTCAGTTAGGCCCACACATGAATGCTGAATGAATATTTCTTTATGGTCCAATCCATTTTCCATGGCAATGAATGAAAAGCTTTTGTAAATAGTGAATTTGGGTGAACATTTGAAATCTGGTGACAAAGATATTTCTGTTTTCGTAGGTTTCACCCACCGGCTGTGGTTGGTACAATGGGGAGTGCAGCAGCTTGTGCTAAACTGCTAGCTCTTGACCAGCTGGAATGTAAAAATGCCTTGGCTATTGCTGCCTCCTATGCAGGTGCTCCATTGGCTAATGCAGCAACCCAAATAAAGCCCCTCCATGTTGGGAATGCTGCCAAGCATGGACTGGAAGCAGCTTGCTTAGCTTTACAGGGCCTTCAAGGAAACAAACAGATCTTGGACATGGAGTCAGGGATGGGTGCCTTTTATACAGATTACAGCCCACAGACTCTGCCAACCTTGCAGTCCTACCCCTGGCTCTTGGAGGAGCAAGATGTGGCCATCAAACGCTTTCCTGCTCATCTTGCAACACACTGGGTGGCTGACGCGGCATCTTCTGTTAGGAGGAAGCTTGTGGAGAGCAGTGAGAACTTGCTCCCCCTTGATAAAATTGAAAAAGTCATTCTCAAAGTCCCTGAGGTCAAATATGTGAACAGACCCAGTCCAGCCTCAGAGCATGAAGCACGACACTCCTTCCAGTTTGTCGCATGCTCTGCTTTGCTGGATGGCAAAATGTCAGTCCAGTCCTTCGCCAGTGAGAATGTTCACCGGCCAGCCTTGCAAGCACTCCTCTGCAAAACACAGCTGGAGCACCCTCCTGACAACACCCCCAGCTTTGACAGCCTTTACTGCGAAGTGAGTGTCACGCTTTGGGATGGCAACACCATCAGCGACCGCTGCACTACCTTCTACGGGCACTGGAGGAGACCTCTGAAAAAGGAAGACTTGGAGAAAAAGTTTCAATCCAATGCGCTCGGCATCCTGCCCACAGAAGCCATGGAAGGCATTATAGATACTGTGTACAACCTGGAAAAAGTAGAGGATTGTTCTGTATTAAGTACATTTCTATCAGGACAGTCAGCTAGAGCACTTCCAGAGAAGCTGCGCTTCCTTTGAATGTTCCAGCCAACACTTACATGCTCTTCACAAAGCCAATGCAAAACTCAGGACAAATTCTTAGTGACTCAAGCAGTTTTAAATAAGACTCCTGTAACACAAGACCATATTCAGTCCAATATTGTAGGTTTCGACACAGTAAATAATTTGGTGATTATGTGCCCAGCTTTGCCAGGCAAAGTGACAGAGACCTGTGAGCACCAGAGTACTGCTTCTGTGAGACAACTCAGTGTCTACAGTGGACCTTGATAATGAATTCTGGGAATTTTTTTCTTCCTGCAGGAGTACAAAGCCATGCCAAATTGAGCTTCTAGGATAAGCTGCTAACCTTTTGTTCACATTTGTAGGATCAAAGCATGCGCTCTAACACATATAAAATTGTCTTCCTCAGGGCACTAAACAATGTATGCAAGAAAAAAAACCCACAAAATAAATCTAATTCATTTTACTAAATAAATCTGAAATTATCTCATTTGTTAGCACAAAACTTGTGTATTTTCCATATGCAATGCATTCATTTGTGCTGGATCTTGGTTTTTAAAGTTGGTTTACCTAGGGGCTCTGCAAAAATTTTGGAAGTCCATTACTAATATTTGCTTAAAGACTTGCAAGGAGAAGAAAGAAGCCAAATAACGAAATTCTTTTATTTTTTTCCTTTCTGATTAGAAATCAATTTAATTACTCACCTATACTGAAGGTAAACAGACTCATTTACAGCCACTTCTCTTGTAATTGCAGCTGGGTAACAGCAAATGTCCATTACTGATAACCATTAATGATGTGATAAAACCCTAATGCCTATTCAGTGTTTTAAAGACTAAATAGATTTGGATTCATTAAAAAAAAAAAAAAGGGGGCCCCCATTACCTTCAACATATGGTTTCTATTTTAAAAGATAAATAAATAGGTTAAATTCAGCAGTAATCATCTGATATATTAAACATTTAAAAACACCCCACCACACTAAACAAAACAGGAACTGTGAAGTTTAGCAGTTGCATTATTTTATTAATTCAATCAAAGGAAGCTAAATCTTTATGCTCAGCTACACTGACTTCCTTGGAGAAATCTGTATGCTTCTAGTCAGGCAAGCTTCAGGACTTCTTGTACCATTGTTCCAATTCCATCAAAGACTTCATGCAGAGGAGCCTTGCACATGAAAGCACAGGTAGTAACTATTTTATTTGCTTTATCCACATGGGATTCATTTACATTTTTGCAAATGTGCTTACATCCAAGCTCTGTTATAGCAGATGCTGTTTCAGCATCAGGAAATCTGTAAATAAAAATACTTTAATTAACATATATAGCCATAAAATTCTGAACACAAATTTAACAAGAGAATTACAATAATATCTACGTGACTCTTTAACTGATGATAAGGGATTTAAAGAGGCTGCTACTATCAGATTCTCCTATACCCTGTGGACATATCAAGTGATCTAATAACTTTGAAAATAAGGTCTGAAATGCAGAGCCACAATATGTCAGAAGGTACAGCAGTTTTTAACAATCTTTCCATAACTTTGGAAGATGATAACAAGTGAAGCCATAACTGATCTTAAAAAGCTTGAGAGAAGCCAGATGAACTTGCAACCTTTTCCAACACCTCCATGTAAGGTGTTCCTCTGGGTTCTGTAGAGACTTTGATGGTTTTTTCCCCTCCTGATAAGGAAGGAACAGATGCAATCTGCTTTGAACAGAATCCCTCACTACAGCTGCTGATAAATTTAATTCAGAAGTTTTACTGGGAGTTGACAGTTCTTGAAGCAGTATTGATTTCTGCCAGGCACTCTTCTTATCTCCCTCCCCTAAAGTGGCTCCAAACCACTACCACTAGAAAAACTTTATTAAAAATCCCTGACTTAACAGCTGGACTCAACCATCCTAGAGGACTTTTCCAACCTAAACAATTCTATGATATCACAGAACAGTGAATATTTGGTTGTAGCATCCCAAGTTACCTGACCTCATGGATTCATTCTCTCTGCCCTGAGAGTTCTGTGCATACTACAGTGAAAACTGTCACTGATTTTTCTTAAAAGTAACTGTTTCCCCAGATTAACTGATACCAAAGAGACTTTTGCAGAGAAGCCTGTCCATTCCCTAATCTTAATTCCCATGTAAATTATCTCCATCCATTTCCTACTTACCTTCCATCTACGTTTTTATCTTGCCCGACAGTAACTTCACAACCAGGGAACACTTTGGCTGCCAGAACTGGTGATATACAGCACAAACCAATGGGCTTCTTAGCACTGTGGAAGGCTTGGAGTGTGGAGTTCACGTGCTCATTGACAGTACAGTTCTTGCCATCTACAGCCCAGGAACACAGATTCTTTGCTACACCAAAACCACCTTTAAAAAAATAAATAAATAAATAAAAGCTAACCTAAACCAAAAACTCAAATATAAGGCACTGCTAAAAGCTATTAAATTTGATCCCAAACAGGAGCTCTTTTTTACAACATAATCTTGGTATCCATGGGACACCTTAGTAATTGCCTTACAAAGGCCTTACAATGTCACTGTAACCTGTAAACAATGGGTTTACAATGTTAAAAGTTTAACAGGTTTTTTTATACCATGTAGGTTATATACAGGTGAGAAAGCTTAACCTTGTTTCAAAAAGCAACAAATAGACAAACAGGAAATCTCACATTCATTTGCTAGCCACAAGAACAGCTGCACCATCTCCTCAAGAAGGAAGAGGGATCAGAAGACCAATACTACTTAAAAGCAAAAAGTATGGAATTCATGGGAGTAATGCAAACAGTGATTTGACCCTCTGCAGTAAGTAACTCTCAAGTTTTACTTTGATTTTCATGCAATTATAGAAGAGCTTTTCTTCTTCCCTAGAACTACTTTTCAACTTCAAAAAAAAGAGATTAACACAATAAAAAAAACCACTGGGGATTTTACATAAAACGGACATTATAAGATATGGCATTCTGAGACAAAAAAAAAAAAAGCCCTTATAAATGCTAATTATTTCCTATTAAAAATACTGCTGATTTGTCTTTCTGTAACTTAGTTTTAACAATCCTTTAGGTGCATTTAATCTTCATTTAATTATATAAGCAGATTGTATTTTACAGCTCCTTTGTTTGCTGGATTTATAACCATCAGAATAATTAAAGTAAGGTTATTCCCTACGGAATGTGCATGCCATCAACTTTTCTCCAATACGAATAAGGAAATTTCCACAAGTACTTCAACAGAGAGCATCAAGAAGCTTTGCATTTTTAATATTCTTCCTTTCCCAGTTTGCTCACTTTCATGTGTTATCTGAAATCTCTATGGTAAGATTTTAATTTTCAAACTTAATAGGGTTTATTTCCCTCTAACAGTTATTACAGCAACCCCCTGAGCCTGGGTTATAGCAGCATTAAATTAACGTGGAGAACATCTGTAAGCCTCTACTCCCTCCTGATCAGCCCTGACATCAACCACTCACAGTGCAGGCAGAATTGTTTTTCTGTTATACACACACTCCCTCTGCTGGCCTTACAAGTGTGAAAACTTCAAAATTAACACTTGGGCCCAACCATGAAGGCAGTATTTAACAGTACTATGAATATTCTGGAAAGAGATCTTCAGCAAGTCATGATGTCCTCGTGATGCTCCGGCTTCTTAATTTCTACAAGTGATTACAATTACCTCTATCTGGAATGCAATTCTGTGGTCTCTATATAAAAAATTATCCATAAACACATTTTGTACAACTTGATCAGCAGCTGAGTAGACATAATTAAAACAGAATGTACTCCTATCTGACATGGAACATAATCTATTTGGCAACGTGCTATTCTGCCAACATTTTCAGAGGCCCTGAAATTAAGGCACTGCCATGTAACTGAGTTCTGCCAAATTTTTGTACTCTGGTCAGGATCCTTGTCCACACTAGTAGTGAAGTTTTCACAACCCGTAATAAGAAGCAATGGTAGGATACATAACTAAATACCAAAAGAACACTCCAGCATTTTAACTTCATGAACTATAACTCAATAAATACACTGAGTTAAAAAAATCACAAATAATTTTCTTTTGAAAGATGAGCTCAACTGGTCAGAGCATTGTGCTAGTAGCACCAAGGTTGTGGGCTCAACCCCTGTGTGAGCCACTCACTTAAGAGCTGAACTCAATGATCCTTGTGGGCCTTCCAACACAGAATATTCTGTGATTTTATGATACCTACCAGGGAAAATGACAGCATCAAATTCACTAGCTTTCAGTTCAGCCAAATCCTGAATGCTTCCCCTTGCCAACCTGGCACTTTCAACTAACACATTTCTCTTCTCTTCTGCTGGACTTCCTTTTAGGTGATCGACTACATCCCTTTGCTCAATATTGGGGGCAAATATCTTCACCTAGGAAAAGAGATAAAGAAATTTTGTGAATGTAAACAAAACTCATACATATTTGTCACAATAAAGACAACTTAATAAAAACAGTTGTTTTTTTTTTCCCTGAAGCCTCTTATCTACGTTAAGCAAATTCCACTGGATGAATCTAGCACTTTAAATATCGAAAGCAACATATCATATATTAGGATGGGTAAACACAGCCATTCTTCCCATTCTATTCCTGCAGCATTTTGACAGGAGAGTACTCTCATGCCAGCATTAAGCTTACTGATTTTGCCACTGCAGATAAGCCCAAGGACAAACAGGACACCACAATTTATGCCAGCAGCCCAATTGGACATACAGCTTTTGAAGAAAGGTTGCTCTTAACTGTTATGGGATGAAAGTGCTAAAAACATTTGAAATAAAAAAGTTAAAGATGCAAATTTTACAAGCATTTCTAGAGCAAACGTTACGAGTTACCAGCTGTCCTAAAACACCAGCAGCATAAAGGAAGAACAAAACACAGGAGAACCAATTTTGTTTAGACACAAAAGGAGAATGCTCCATCAGAATAAAAAGCTCTGTGACAGATGTTCCACTGGGGCTGTTTTTCTGTGTTTTGGAGCTTCTTTTGCAAACTTCTCAGAGATGACAATTTTGTGCTAAATGAGGGTTCTGTTGTGGCCATCAGACACCTGAATGTGGCTACACAGAGACAGTGACCAGCTTCTGCCATCTGAAGCCACAGATGGGACCAAAGCACACCACTACACCCTGGCCCAGGCTTCTCTGACTAGTCCCAGTTTAACAAAGAGAGCCCAGAAACAGTGAGCAGAAAACAAGTGAATTCCAGTGAGGGCTGCAAAAGCAATCGGAAGTAAAACAAAGAATTTTAACCCATTCTCAGCTCCCCGTGGGCAGAGGAAAAGGGACAGGTCTCCAAGCTACTCCTTGCTCCTGGGTTCACAGGATCACAGAATTGTTTGGGCTAGAAGGACTTCTGGAGATCACCCAGTCCAAACTCCCTGACCAGACATGGTTACCTAGAACAGGGTACACAAGAAGGCACCCAGGTGGGTTTTGGATATCTCCACAGACAGATTCCACAACCTCCCTGGGCAGCCTGTTCCCATGCTCTGCCACCCTCAATGTAAAGAAATTCTCTCATGTTGAGATGAAACCCCTTGCGGTTTAGTTTATGACTATTGCTTCTCATCGTGTCACTGGGCACCACTAAAATGAGTCTGGCACTCTTGCCCACAAAACTGGATTCATTACCTGATGTGTGACAAGCAAACTACACTCTCAAGAGAGACATTGGTTACTTATTTCAGAGTCGTGCAAGCCTGGGCATTCGGTGGTACTCCACAAATCAAGCACTCTCACTGGACGCTTTTTGGCATCGTCTGCACACAGAAATTCAGAGCAACCCTCCAAGTGCAGCCCCTCTATTATGATTGCCTTGTCATTTCCGTGCAAGCTTTTTAACTCCAGTTAACTTCTACACATGCTCGGGGGAGCGGTCGTCACCTGGGCAGGGATCTCTCTGACCTGCGAGCATGACTTTCAGTATAATTTAGCTGTATTAATGAGACCCCTGTTACAGCTGCCTGCGCGACGTCTACTCCTCTCGGGGGGGGGGGGGAGGGGGTCAGGCAGATCCTTGGGGATGAATAAAACAGGGGAGGGGGCACTATAGAGAGGAAGGCGATGGCTGAAAAGGCTTTGGAGGCTGGGAGCACCGCAAGCCAGGAGGGGCTCCGATCCCACAGAGAGGGGGACTCTCGGCTGCTGTGCGGCGCGCCGCACGCCAGGCCGCGCACAGACAGACACACAGACAGACACAAAGACAGACCCCGCCGCCCCCCCGCTACCTCCGCGCCACCGCGGCTCAGGTGCACCAGCGCCGCCGACGCCTCGTGAATCTCGCTGCCATCGAAGACGCCACAGCCGGCGAGCACCAGCGCCACCCGCTTGCCCATGGCAGCCAGGCTTCCCCTCAGGCCCGGGAAGGAACCGCGCCAGGCGGTGAACCACAGGCCCGACCCTGCTCCCGCTCCTCCTTCTGCTCCTCCTGCCGCGCCTGCGCCGCCGAGCTCCGCCGCCGTCTCCATCTCCCGCCACCGGAGGGGCGGGGAATAAGTAAGGAAGTCTGGAAAGGAAATCACGTGCGCCTCTAGTTTTAAACAGAGCAGGCTCAGGTATATTTTCGGGCTGAGGTCCGGCCTGGGCCGCGGCGGCGGGTGGGTGCAGCACGGTGGCCCTCGGTGTGCTGCAGACGGTGCGCGCTCTGTCGCTTGTCACAAACTTGCCGCGGCTCGGAGAGCCTCAGGGAGGTCCCGTGAGGTGGATTTTGTTCGGTGGGTTTGTTTTGCGCGTAGGGCTATAATTGTGCAATTAAAATCGGCTTCCAAAAAAGGTGTAGTTTGGTAAGAGGCCTGCGGTACTGCTGGGTCCTGGTGCTGTTTGTTTCAGTGACGCCTCGCTCATTAGCCCCACCTAGTCCGTCCTTCTCCCTTAATCTCATGCCGGGTTTCAAGGAGCTGCTTCACTTCTCCAGGAAAAACAAGAGGCATTACAGCAAACCAATCTTTCTTCTTTGACCCCCTCCTAGTGAACCAAAAGGGAAAGAATGCACCCCGTGTCTCCTCCTTAGGACTGTGCACACTTATGCCACATCAGGGACCAACTATTAAATTTTAGAAAGATCTCTCAGGTCTTGGTCCTTCGTTTTTCATGAGCTGCCTCTTGTATTATAAGAACAAGTTTGTGTTTAACGATGAAGACTTGCTCTTCTACTGGACCCGAGGTCTGAAAAGCTGTATCTTGTAAAAAAATTCGAGCGTCTTCCAAAAATTTGGAGTATGGGTTTTCTGGAGAGAACATGAGAGTGAGTTAGTTGACTGGACAGAACAAAAGCGACATTTGAAAGCAGAGCCATTTCCTGTAGCAAAATGCATTCAGTTGAATAGTGACCGGTTGGGAGTCTGTGTGGCATGATGGACAGGGAGATTCTGGAACAGGACACGGCCAGGATAGGGAAATTCCCTGCTGCAGGGCGGACTCCTGTCTGCTGAGGGATGTTTACTCCAAACAGGCGTAGGGCTTCAGCTTAGTCTACACCACAGCCCACACTCTGCCTTTTAGGATTGAGCAGGACTATGGCATAGTTCCACTGAGAGTCTCCAGAGCTGGAATCCTACTGGAATCATCTTTATGCTTGAGAGCTAAGAGAAATCTTGTCTGGAAGGAGTTTAAGCTCAATGCATGTTTGGAGAAATGAGTATGGTCCCAAATTCTGCTGTGTGTTAGAGCTAGGCAAGTGAGCACATTCAGAACTGCAATTCCCTGCTCCTTTCTGGCTAGTCTTTCTGGATGGATCCTGAACCTGAATTGTCAGTAACCTCATCTCCAGTCTTGTTTCTGGCCTTGTCTCTTAGATGGACCTCAGATTCACATTATAGGTAGTCCTTTTTCCTGGATGGACCCTAGACTTGATCGGGATGTGATAGTCCTATCCCACTTCAGGTTCTCTACATCACATCTCTGTGCCAGCTCTGTTCCCTGATCCAATTCCAACCTGCTCATTCCATGTGACCTGACCTGTGTGACTTTGTCATGGTCCTCTGTGTCTTAGGTCCATATTTTCTTTCCAACTCATGACATGTCCTTGCCCTACCTCTCTGTCACCCCGAAATAGCCCTAAGAAGACTCTTCTCCATCCTGGGCCCACAAAAACAAGAGCATTTCACAAGGAATACAGCTCTGAAGCCAGATGTTTGCAAGGTAAGAGGTCACACCTGGATGGGAGAAGAAGCCATGGCCAAGGCCCTCAGTGCACTAGTAGCCCTACAATTACTCTGGCCAGCCTCTACATGGCCTCCACCCACACGCCCTCCAGCCACAAATCCATGGGCACTTAGGCCTGGGCATCCAGACATCACCTGAGCTGTGCTGCAGATGTGTCCTGTTTCCTGTTGTCCTGAAGCATGGGTCACTCTTCCTGCACATCCTATGAATTGACCTGGGCACCAGTAGTGTAATCCCAGCCTCTGCCCTGCTGGATCTGGAGCTGCTGCTGGATCCAGCCACTACTATGTGCCTGTTCCCTTTCAGAAGCAGAATAGTAGTGAGGTTCCACCAAGAGTCTGATCACTAGAAAAATCCATGGCAAATGCAAGGTTATGCTGGAATGACCAGTGCATGTATTGGGTCTGCATTGGTAGGGTACACAGCTGGGTTCGGGTGTGGCTGCAGTGTAGCTCAGGTGGGAGGCAGGAGCTTTGGCTTAGAAGCAGCTTGCCAGGAAAGGAGCAGGGAGCCTCTTCTGAGAGGTCTCAGCAGAGCAGATGCAGTTTCTGACTTTTCCTCACAAGTTTTTATCAGACCTTGAGCAACCAGCTGCACACCCTGAAGGGAAGAGAGCAGGTACTGTCCCTCCAGACTTCAAGGAGTAGAATTACAGCTCTGTCCTAGACCCCAGCCTTTTTCCTGTTGCCCAGGATTTGAAAAAGATGTTTTCTCTAGTGGAAATCCTGCTTTGAAGCACCTTAGTTGCCTGACAACAGCTGTTAGCTTAAATTTGACTTGGACAGCTCTTTGTGTTTCACAGGCACCCAGCTGACTCATCAATTCACAAATCCCTACCCTGAAGAAAATCCAGGAGAGTTCATCTCAGTTTAAAACTCACTGTGACCTCCCTCTGCATCCTTATCCCAACCCTCGTACAATCTCTCAGGCTTCAGTAGATCCCCCTCAGAATTCCATCTTGGGAAGAAATAATTTCCATTATACCTGCCCCCTAAGATGGCAGACAAAGGAGGGGCTGCCCTGCAATCCCAAATGTTTTCTGAACTGCACATCTGTCCTGAGCACAGCTCTCATCCTAGCTGTCAGAGTCAAGGAGGTCCTGAGGGGAACTCAGTATCTTGCAAAGCCCAGTCATTGCCCCCTCCTGCAGAAAAAGACATGGCTTTCTCCCAGCCCAGCTCATAGTTCAGGTGGCATCTCAGGCTATGTAGCAAAGTGTAGGTGTGCAGGAGCCCTGTTTCTGATGAATTCCTGTCTTTCAGAGCAGCTTCAGCATGACTTCAGGTAATGTTTGTATTTCTCAACATGCATCCAGCTGACTCAATAGCTAACATATGCCAGTGTGAGTGGGAGAAAAACCCCCTGTGATCAGTAAAGCTGCCAGATGTGTAGCTTTATCTGCTGTGATCAATATATACAACTGTGACTTTCATACTGAATGGCACACTGCCAACGCATGCATAGGCTGGGAGATGTGCAGGTGTGGTGTAAGCACTATCCAGAGCAGCCCACTTTTGTGAGGCTAGGGGCTGTTACTTCAGGTACAACAGCCTCTCTGCTGTGATTTACAGTGTGATGACTCAAGTACATATTCAAAGCCAAACTATCAGTTCAAACCAATGATTTCTGACTGAAGCAGCAGGATTTGTTTTACCTTTTCTCTCAGTTCCTTCCATCCTGTTCATGTCAAGGGTAAAGATGGAAAAGGTACTGATTTATAATGGGAAACCATCAAGAGTCTTTGTTGTTCCAGGAAAATGTTGTTTTCACTAATCAAGAAAGAAAATACTCTGGGAAATGAGAAAAATTTAGGAATCCTGTCAGGTCTAGAATTTGATTTTTTTAGTCAGTCTCAGTATTTCCTCAAAGCCTGTTACTGGACAAAGATGCACATCAGCTCTGTGGGTTTATAATGGGGAATTTGATATGTTTCTGCATAATAAACTAGACAGTGGCTTTTTTAGCTCAAGTTTATTTATTCATAAATGTATTAGTGGTTTATTTTCTATGTTCACAACATAACTTAGGTTGCATGAGAAAAAAAAAAAACAACAAAAATGGTACCTCACTACAACAGTTTCCTGTGGGATGTAATGAAGTGAGATATAAAAATTCTATTTTAAAAAATCAACCCCTTCAGTGTCTACATAGTGGAGATTTAATAATCCACACTACAAACATATGCTGAGCCAAGACTAAGAACCTGTTCATACTGTATTTCTAATTTGGCTAGTGAGCAGTTATGGCACCTTCATTATGCCATTTCACTTCCGTGCATCCTGGTTTCAAAGAAGGGATAAATTAGCCTTCCTTCAGTTCATAAAGCACTTCCAGAGCTACACATCCAAATCTCTAGCACTAGGAATTGTGGCTGCATTCCAAACAAACACATATATTTTTGAACAGATTAAATAACTGGTATATTGTACTACAGTCAAGCTATGAAACTCATGTGATTACTGCCACACTTTATTTTATAACAAATAAACCCAGAGATTTTATAAATCAGACACAATTAACATGCATGAGATAAAAATGAGATATGGAAATATTAGTATGTATTGGTTATGTAAGCATGCATTAAATTAATGTGTAATGCTGCATGGCATGGATTTTAAAAATAAACACTACAGAATCGGACAAAAGAGAAGTGAGATAAAGAAATGCTGCTGAAATTAAAGGTTTTAAGGTATTCTGAACATCTTTAGTACCCCCAGCATTACTGAAACTGATATTCAGAAGCCTATCCTGCCTTTTTATGAAGGATACAGGGTTTTACACCTGCAAGTTTGTTTGAATATATAGCCTACCATAGTGCTGACTAGAGAACTTACTGTTCTTTAGGGGTTCACGTGTAATGAGCAGGGATATTTTCCTGGCTTCCAACAGTCAAAAGTCCACAGCGCAGTTATTTACCCAGTGACTAGCATGTGACTAACATGACACCAGTGTTTTCAATCTGGATGCCAACTACTTAACTTAGCCTCCTGGACTCTGACACACTCATAGCCAGTTTTGAACTCTACAGAGCTGGAAAGAGTTTTCTGCAGGGATGCTGCTGGCAAACCTGTCTTCACAGTTTCTCTTAGCGCATCTGCAAGATAGTTCTCACCATTATCATGAAGAGAATAAACTGCTATATGATTCCTCTAAATTGTTATGATTTGAAAAAGTGTTCTGAAATGGGTGACAGATATACAAACTTAGCTTGAAGCCCTGAAAAGTTTCAGACTTCTGGGCAGTGTGAAGAGGCTCAAGGTTACAGTGTTTATCACAGCAAAAGCCTCCCTGGCATTTGGTGAGACCTCACGTCATCATCCCAGGGCCAGATCCAGAGGTCACCCCCTCAGTAGGTTCTGGGTGTGAGGATGGGCACTTTATGTGACTTTTACAGAATCAGGTTGTGAAAGACCTCTGAGATCATCGAGTCCAACCTATGACCGAACACCCCCATGTCAACTAGACGCTGGCACTCAGTGCTACATCCAGTCTCTTCTTAAATGTTTGCAGGGATGGTGACTCCACCACCTCCATGGGCAGTCCATTCCAGTATCTAATCACTGCTTCTGTCAAGAAGTTCTTCCTAATGTCCAACCTAAATCTCCCCTGGTGCTGCTTAAAACTATGTCCTCTCATCTTGTCACTGGTTACGTGGGACCGACCCCGACCTGTACAACTTCCTTTCAGGGAGCTGTAGAAGTATGATAAGGCTCCCCATAAACCTCCTTCTTTCTAAGCTAAACTCCCCCAGTTCCCTCAAGGTGCTCCTCGTAGGATTTGTGCTCCAGACCCTTCACCAGCCTTGACACGTCTTCAAAGCAATGCGTGAAACGAGAGACAACCCCTACTGCAGCTAAACGACAATAACGCGTAGTTGCTCGGACCTGCAGAAAACACAGTCGCAGCTCAGCCGGCCGACGTTTCTCAGGGACGATTCGGCCGGTTTCCCGCGGGAGGAGCAAAACGAGGAGGAGCAGGAGGAGCTCCGCTCCGTCGGGCCCCCGCCTGCAGCCCGGGCTCGGCGGGCACCGCCGGCCTGCCCGGCCCCGTGGGCGGCTCCTTCCCGCCCGGCCTCCTCCGGGCCCGTCGCTTCCCTTGCGGCAGCTCCGGCTCCGCCATGGACACCGCTCGCTGCTCCCGGCTGCTGCTGCTGGTGCTGCTGGTGCTGGCGCCGTGTGTCTCCGGGGGGCTCCGCTGGCCCGTGCCCTACAGGTGAGTGCCCAGGGAGGGCCGGCGCTGCGCTGCCTCTGCCTCTCGGTGTGCGGGACTGGAAAGGCCGCGGAACGCTTCCCCTTTTTAATCTCGGGGTGTTGATCATTGACAGGGTGCTTGGCGTGTTCGCTCGCCGGGGGAGCCGAGGTGCCATCGCAGGCCGAGAGCTGCGATCGATCTCTCGGCAGCGGGAGGGATTGGTGCCCCGGGAATGACTGCCCGCCTTTAAACACTTTTATTTCCCTCAGAAAAGGCGGCGATGAGGAAATCAGGGTACGGCTTGTTTAGCTTTTAAAATGTAACTTAACGTCATACTTGGTGGCAAATTAAACGGCACAAAATCCCCTTCGCTGCTCCAGAATTCCTGGTGGTGTCGGGGAGAGCAGGCGACTGCACATTGTGGCGTGAAAATAGCGATAGATTGGGCTGTGCCGAGGAAATGAGCCCCTTCAAAGGGCTACGCTTGATTGTGTGTTTTGTGCCGGTTTGCTGTTTGCAAAGGGAGTAGTTACCAATGCTTAACTGTACCTTAATAATGCACACCTGAAATTTTGAGAGTTTGTTTCGTAATTCCCAGCAGTTAAATTTGCGTCAGGTGATACCTGAAGGAGCTGATCTTACAGTCGTGAGTTGTTGGGATTTTCCAGCAAGTTCAGGAGTTAAAGGACTGGGTCACATTTGGAGCACAATCCCGTTGGTGTGAGATGCTCAGAAATGTGGGGTTTCATTGTTTCTTGATATGCTTGTTACCTTGTCACGTGCAAGGTGCAGTGCAAGGGATAGTTGAAAATGTAAGGTGGGCAAGGTAGAAACAGGACTTGACTATGTGGTCGGCCTGTCTTTGTTTTCTGTGTGTTTTTTTCAGACATACTCGTTAGGATTTGAGGATTGCTTTTTTATTTCCTTCCCCCCCCTCCCCCCCCCCGACAAAACAAAGGCAGATATGCTGGAGTTCCCAGAAAGCCGGGGGAAGAAGTCCACAGGGAAAATTATCAATGCCTCACTTGAGCTGGTGGTTTTAGTATTGCTCAGGAAGTCCTGTGTCCTTGAGTCATCTCATGGCTGGGGTATTTGTGTCAGTAGCCCTTGGGCAGCTGAATATATTAAACTCTCAGGGTAACCAGACAAGGTCTAGACAAGCTGCGTATGCCAATTTTTCTTGGTAACAGGAACATAGGAACCTTGTTTTAAGTGAAATACAGTGACAAAAGGATCTTGGAACAGGAAGACTTGTTGCAATGGGTTTATCCTTGCTGGATGCCAAGTGCCCACCAAAGTCTCTTCATCATTCCCCTCCACAAGTGGGTGGGGGAAAGAAAATTCAGCAAGGTATTTTGAGGATTCAGGAGTTGAGATAAGGATGAGGAAAGATCACTAACCAAATACTGTCACAAGGCAAAACAGACTCAGCTTTGGGATATTAATTGAATTTATTACTAACAAAATAAGAGCAGGATAATGAGAAATAGAATAAATCTCAAAACCACCTTTGCCCCACACCTTTCTCCTTCCCAGGTGCTTCCTCCTCCCCCTGGTGATGCAGGGAGATGGGGAATGGGGGTCATGCTCATTTCATCAGATGCTGTTCCTGCCACTGCTCAGGGACAGGAGTCCTTCCCCTACTCCAGAGTGGGTTCCCTTCCACAAGAGACAGCTTTCCATTAACTTCTCCAACCTGAGTCTATCCCACAGGCAACAGTTCTTCATGAACTGCTCCAACATGGGTCACTCTTCCATGCAATCCTTCAGGCACAGTCTGCTCCAACACTGGTCCCCCAGAGGGTCAGAAGTCCTACCAGGAGGCCTGCTCCAGCATGGGCTCTTCTCTCCTTAGGTCTGCAGCCTGCTCTGTGGGTTCAAAGTGTTCTTTAAGGGATCCACCTGCTCCAGTGTGGGCTGCAGGGCAATCTCAGCTCTAGCACCTCGAGCAGCTCCTGCTCCTTCCTCCTTTGCTGACCTTGGTGTCTGCTGGGCTGTGCCTCGCATATTCTAACCCCATTTTTCTCTGGCCACAGTTACACTGATGCAGTAACTTTTTTTTTTTTTACTTCTTCAATCTGTTATCACAAGGGTATTGCCGTAATTCCTGATTGTCTCAGCCCTGCCCAGTGCTGGGTCCATCCTGGAGCTGGCTGGCATTGGCCTTGCCTGACATGGGGCAAGCTTCTGGCAGTTTCTCACAGAAGCCACCCTGCTACCAAAACCTGGCCACACATCCCCCATACACTTGTCAGAAAGATCCTTTGCTGTTTGTATATAGTGTGATAAGGAAGTGGATTAGGTCTTCAGTTTTTGAGGTTTAATAGGAATGAAGTAGAGACAATGATCCCAGCTACGTTCTTAGACCTCTTTATTGAAATTAGCATAGAGGGATTAATTCTTTGTCTGATCTTGGCAATATTGTAGAGTCCAAATAGCTGCATCTGGGGACCTCTTACTTTAGAATAGCAATAACAAATTGATCAATCGCTGTGTAAAGAAATTGCCAGGAGAATATTTTTGAGGCAGATCTCAAACTATCCTTTACCTGGTGATCAGACACCAGTGTCTCTGATCTTGTGAGTATGTCACCCTTTGTAATCTGTATTGTTTCCACTCCTTCATGATCAGTACAACATGAATTCCATTTGTGAGCCATGAGTCCCAAAGTCCTGTGTCTGCAGATGTGCACCCCAGCAGCCTTATGAACTTGTGTACTCCAAGAGTTGCAGAGTCTGGGTCACAGAATCTGTCTTTGGGGGTGCTGGACACTTTGTCCCCCTCAGGAAACCATGGCAGTGCCTCTAGCTGTGCTTGTCATTCTGTGTGCTTCTCTTTCTCAACACAGGCGCTTTGACTACCGTCCAAAAACTGATCCTTACTGCCAAGCTCGTTACACCTTCTGTCCCACTGGCTCTGCCATTCCAGTTATGAAAGAAGAGGATGTCATTGAAGTGTATAGATTACAGGCTCCAGTATGGGAATTCAAGTATGGGGACCTACTAGGACATTTGGTAAGGTGGTGTTTTTAACAAAGTAATAATGCCAGATTCAGCTGACTTTAACAGCAGGTGTCAAGAACGGGAGCTGTAAAGTTGGGATATGCATGCATGCATGGAAGCACACAAGGCTATCTTTAGGGAGGATACTAAAAGAGCACTAAGTTTCATACAAAATGTACAGGATTTAATTCAGCTAAAGACAAGAGCATGAGCAGTGTCATTGGTGGGTTTGAACATGTTCCCCCATGCAGCTGTATAATGAGTGCTTTGTATACGCACATCATTATGTCTTAGATGTCTTTTCTTCTGTGCTGTCATCCACATCAAGAAAATGTTTCTATTTGTCTCCTTATATCAGATAAAATAGTTGCTTGGGGTATTATTTTTTCGCTTGTTAAAAACTCACATAATTGCTTGGACATTGGTATCTGTCAGGAGCACACAACCAGCTGGTCAGAACAGTGGATCATGACAAGTTGGTTGCTTTTACAGTTCTTTCTTGAGTGTTTTGATCAGTATGGAATTGAAGTCTCCATTCATGGAGTCATGCAAATATGAAGTCTCAGCTTTACTAATATTTATAGTTACAGCAGTAGCAAAATTAATCTTCCAAGCACAATTCCTAATTAATAAAGAAATATTAGTGGATCAAACTGAAGCACAGAGAGTCAAAAATGGAAATAGATTCAAATACTGTTGTATCAGTTGTTAACTAAGTTTGGATTTATGTTTTTACTGTACAGCTTTTAAATGAAGTATTTATATCATTAGTTTTATGGCATTCATTAGGAAGATCTGGTTTTGGTAACTTGGTTCCTCTCTTTATTTCTCTGATACTCCCATGAAGTTAAGGATTCAAAAGTCAGCTTGAGTCTTGATGATGAGTTCCCACTGAGTATCTGCCTTCAGTGACAGATTTTACAATGGATGAATATACAACCACTGAGACAGCATGATGCTCTGATAAAAGTATGTGTGTCATGCAGTCTGGTGTGCTGTGCTTTAGTGTTACTGAATCCAAGATGTTATAGGAACTCTCTCCCCTCTTCTCGCCCTGTTTCACAACAGCTCCTGAGCATCTTACCTTCTGTGCAGATCAAGCTGAAGTTGTTATGAAATAAAAGTTTTGGTGGTTTGTTTTTTTTTTTATTATTATTATTATTTTTATTTATTTTCCAGAAAATTATGCATGATGCTGTGGGTTTCAAGAGCTCTCTAACAGGCAAAAACTACACAATGGAGTGGTATGAGCTCTTCCAGCTTGGGAACTGCACATTTCCACATCTACGGCCTGGCATGGATGCACCATTCTGGTGTAACCAGGGAGCTGCCTGCTTTTATGAAGGAATAGATGACGCACACTGGAAGGCAAATGGAACTTTAGTTCTTGTGACCACAATATCAGGTAGATTTTAGATGCTTTGGATATTGCTAATACAAAATACAGAGTCAGCCTTGTATTTTGTAAAGCAGTATGTTTTAATTTATGTTCTGTAGGTTATTTGCAGTGTTAATCAATGATGCTAATTTAAAACACTCTCTTGAATACAGAAAGTGGCATGAGGCTGCTGCCTTTTGAACAATTCACACTGGAGAGCTGTTAAGTGAAAGTCATTTGGTGTTGCTGTACAAAAACACTTGAGTCTCTTGAGTGTTAAAATAGCCAAACAGTTTATATAGAGTCATTATGGACTCTTTTCACATGGCCTCACCAAAACAAAAACTTCTATTGTGAAGTAGCAGATGACTGCTGAGATAGAAAAACTGTTGAAAGCATGTGCATTACTGAGCAAACAAGGTATATTTAGAAGCAGTCTCAAAGATATAAAAATATTAATCTCTTTCTATCCCACTCATTACAAGTCCTGAAAATGGTGGAAATGTCCCCAGTAATAGGTCTCTGTCATATGTTGTAGAACAAAGCTAGGCCTTACACCTCAAAATACACAGGTGATCATTAGAAGTGTTTCCTGGTATATACTGATCACTGCACTCCTAAAGTAAAAACGTCATTCAAATAAATCTGATTGATTGCTCTAGTAAGAGTGAATGACTTGCAAAAAAGTTCACTGAGGACTAGGAGAGTTAATGTTTTGTGTGGCCAAAACCACTTAGTTTCTAAAGCTGATGTAGTGTGCAAGACACAGTGGAGAGTCAGCTTATAGCTCGTGTGATGTGTTGCTTTGTGTGTGCCCACTTCCCCCCTTAGCAGCTTTGCTGGGCCTCAGTCTCTGAATAATCTATCCAGTGCTGCTAAGAAGTTCTAGGCAGTTCTTTAAACAAAGAAGCAAAGTTGAGCTGCTTTCCTTTGAGTGAGTTTGTAGTTTGTGACTGAAGTATTTGATGCCTGATACAGTAGGATTTGTACAAATACCAAGTTAAGATTTTTCATACAGCTGGGGAACTTGTCATGCTTCCCCTCTCTGTGGATTATTTAATGCCCAAGAAAGGTGAAGCTACACTGGTGCCTCGTGGAGGCACTGTTACAGTCCTCCTCCCCTCTCACTTTCCATTTCCTTGAAACTTTTAAAGAAGTAGCATCTCTGAGATGTCTGAATTTCAGAATTTCACAATAACTTTCAGATTTCTAATCAAAGAGGGTGAGTGGATGCAAGCACAGAAGAACAGCATCATAAGCTGAACATGCTCCTTCAGAGAGCAAAAAGATGCAAAAAACATCCCATCTTAGTGGTCTTACATCCTGCTCACAATTTGGCTCAATTCAGCTTTGCCAGCTGCGGAGCTGCTAAATCAGCAGGGTGTCTCAGTCTGCATTTCTTTTGTGAAGAGACATGAAAATTTCTGTTCTGAATTTTTGAATTTAGTTTAAACTTGAAGTGCAGAAATGTCTGTTGGTCTGCTGAGCATTTTGCCAGCATCTCTTGTTGACTGTATAGACTGTACTATCTCTGCCCTGTTTGATTGCATGGATAAAGCAAAATGAGAAGTGTCATGATTCTCTGATGCTTGAATGTTCTGGTATAGTAGGAAAAAAAGGATCAGAAAAAGGAATCACAGTTTAAATAACCTGCATGTAAATGTAGTTTATTCAGTGGGTTATCCCTTGCCCTTCCAGCCTAAGCCTTGTGTCTGTGTATGGTGAGATAGTGTAGGTAAACTTTTGCAGGGGAGACAGGTGAACCTTGAAATAGATGGAAAAAAATTTGAATCCTGCATTTTTTACCTATACTTATTTTAATCTCTTACAGGAGCCATGTTTAATGACATGGCACAGTGGGTGAAATATGACAATGAGACTGGCATTTACTATGAGACCTGGACAGTTCAAGCAAGTCCTGACAAAAAGTCAACGGTGTGGTTTGACTCTTACGAGTGCTCCAAGTTTATACTGAGAACCTATCAGAAGCTAGCTGATTTAGGAGCTGTATTTAAGAAGATACAAACAAACTATACAAGCATCATTTTATTCAGTGGAGAACCTATTTATTTGGGGAATGAAACATCTATTTTTGGACCACAAGGAAACAAGACACTGGCAGCAGCTATAAGAGACTTTTACAATCCATTTAAACCTCATCAGAGTGTCAGAGAGTTTTTTGTGGATATTTTCAAAATAATTGATCATGTTATCTTGAATCATCAGTTTTACCTCTTCTACAACTTGGAATACTGGTTTTTACCTATGAAGTCCCCTTATCTCAAAATAATTTATGAAGAGGTCGCTTTGCCTGTTGGAAGCAAAGCATCCTTTGGTATATGACTGCCTACTGAAGAACAAAACTTGCCTTTATGACAGAATATTCTTGAGGATTTCGGAGCACTACCCATGATGGTGTTAGAGTTGTATGTTTCACTACTGACTGTAAAACACTGTGTTGGGAAAGCCTTGCTGTACTAGGTGAAAGACTCTGCATTTGTTTTCTTAGTACCTGTATAACACATTGATGAATGCTTTAGCATTCTCTGACCTGGCCAGCTTCTATGTAACCATGGCCCCTTGCTGCCTGCATGGAGACTGCAGTGGCTCCTCTGGCTGACCTCTGCAGTGCCAGAGGGGGAAGGAGGAGGCAGCTGTCTGCTCTGGGCTCAGGTGCTCTCC